>NC_139939.1:28714864-28862364 GCF_963454915.1 Gymnoscopelus microlampas
GTAAGTCCCTGCCTGTGACATATTGTACTAGCGTCATGTCCAGGTGGTGTACTTGTAAATCATGGCTGAGGGATGTACTTGTACATCAAGCCCCCTCACGCTGCAGAAACGGGAGATAGGCTTCTGTCCTATGGGCCATATGGCTCGGGAACCATTGTTTCCCAAGGCTACTTACTTTAAACTTAAATGTACTGTAATTGCTATACAGAGTTTGTTCAGTAAAAGAGTGAGGTCCCCCCCATCTCTCCTGCTCTTTAGTAAACGAGTACTTCTACAACAGAAAATAAATGGTCGGGATACCAATAGCAATCAGGAGAGAGAACCCATACAGAATACAGGATTAAAACAAGTTAAACTGGAAGTGATTAAACAAAAAGACAAAATTGGACCTGGAACACTATAAAATTGAAGTTGATAAATGGGATTCTCCCATATCCTGATTGGATCAAATTGTTATCTCACCAGAAAATGTATTGTGTGTACTGGAGAGACGGGAAGACCCCTGCCACTGAACAAACACAATGAACAACAGCAATGACTACTATAAGAATATAGAACTATGCTTTTTTGTGAAATACAAGCTCACAATGTGGCGTGACTCACAATGCGACGCATTGTCAATTTGTAGATCTGCTATTTTCACTAATTGATTTTCTTTTCTAAAATGTTTGACATATTTAGAAAATGTGTCCAAAATAGGGACACCAGGGTTAAGGTGGTTAAGGACCACACCCCTTACCCTTTGTGATGTGTGTACTACAGTGTGCACGGAGTCAGACCTTTGTGTTGTGTGTATTCAGTGGTGTAAAGTAACGAAGTACATTTACTCAAGTACTGTACTTAAGTACAATTTTGAGGTATTTTTACTTTCCAATTGTCTATACTTTTACTTCTACTCCACTACATCTCAGAGGCAAATATTGTACTTGCACTCCACTACAATTATTTGAAAACTTTAGTGATTTTGCAGATATAAATGATTACGTTATAAAATATGTAACGTAATAATTTAGCCCTATTAAACCTTGGCTATTTGAAAATAGCTGATACATTTTCTCTGCTATAGATCTGCTATTTTCAAACATTTTTGTACTTTTACTTTTGGTACTTGAAGTACATTTTGATACCAATACTTTTGTACATTTTTAATTCCGGACTTTTACTTGTAACAGAGTACTTCTACATTGCAGTATTGCTACTTTTACTTAAGTAAAACATTTGAGTACTTTATCCACCACTGTGTGTATTGCAGTGTGCACGGAGTCGGACCTGAAGGAGGTGGTGAACACACTGAGAGACTGGTTCAGGGTTCTGCACGAGAATGGCAACCACAAGAGCAGCAAGATCCAGAAGCCTGACAAGACCAGTAAGTCAACTGGTATTACAAACATGTCACCTGTTGATAGGGTCTTGTATTTGCTCCAGAGATCTTGGCTGGTCGTATTGTCATTAGTGTAAAACAATGCTTCTGGGTCAAATACCTCTGTGACTTCTTTTATTTTATTTTTTTCTTTACATTTGTCAAAAAGGCACATAATATGTGTGCATTTTATGAAAACTTGGCATTTACCTGGACAAATGAACCAAAAGAAGAGAACTCTGTTAGTAACTGTAAAATGTTCAGGAAAATGTTTTTCCATGACAATCACCAGCCAGGGTATTGCCAGCATTAGCCGGGTTAAGGTCGCATTTTATGGGCTTTCCCACTGCATAGTACCAGCTCAACTCGACTTGACTTGCTTTATTTCTTTTTCCACTGCAGATACTGTATACTGTGTCCCCTCAAGGTTGCTGGTCATCTGACATCCAATGCTAAAGTTAAAGCTAATGCCAACGTGCTGTCTGGAAATTATCTCACCTATACAGTCCAACAAAAAAACAGTTTTTAATAACATTTTAGGGGAGAAGTAGGCAGCATTATTTTATTTTATTATTTCAACGACTAGTTGAGTAAGAAGTCGTTTTGCACACCTACAGTACTTGATAGGACAGGTGTGTAGGAGTAGACTGCCAACGCATAAGAAGACAAAATAGAATCTGTCTTCACTTAAAGCAACTATTTAATACAAAATACTTCTATCTGGGCTCTATACTGTATGACTGTCTACTAGGTGACTCAGATACCTGATGAAGGTCAGTGCCACCGAAACGTAATATCTGCATTACATAGTTCCTGTAAGTCAAGACAATGTGCAGGATGTTTCCTTCTTATTACAACGACTAGTTTAGTACAAGTTTGTTTGCAGCATTCAGGAGCTAAGAGGGAATGACACTAGTGACGATCCTCTCTGACCAATCAGTAGTCTCGATACCAAAAAGGTATCAGGTACCAGGTACTTTTTCCCAATTTAAAACCAAAAAGGCGAGTAGAGTCGAGTCGAGCCGGTACCATGCTGTGGAAAAGCACCGTGTGCATGTGTTTAAAGCCTGTCACAATTATTATAATCAAGCAAAAATAAAATTTGTATTTGTTCCAATGTCCAATGCCAAAAACACAATTAAATCGTTAATCGCAATGCTTTGTATGACAATTAATCAAGTAAGATGTCAATGATCGTGACAACCCTACATGTGTGACCACTGGCAAACACCTGCCCACTGGTGGTAGTTGATGAAGAGCGGTATGGATCGTTCTACCACTCTCTCCATGTAACCTCCCTGATGTTTGACCTTCAGAGTTCGACGTCGGGGTGTCGCCTATCTGTAAGGACCCGCTGGGGTGGATGTTCTCCCGACTGGATACAAACTTTGACGTCCAGCTGGACCAATCAGAAATCAAGAGCCTGTACCTGGACAGGAATGAACCGTGCTCTGACGCTTTCTTCAAATCCTGTGACACACACAACGACAAAGTCATTACCAGCTCTGAGTGGTGTACATGTTTCCAGAGGCACACAGGTAAGCACACAGGCTATATGTGCAGGAGTACAAACACACACACACACACACACACACACACACACACACACACACACACACACACACACACACACACACACACACACACACACACACACACACACACACACACACAGCCACACACTTTACGATTGTATAAAACTCAATATAATATAATAAAATAATACAATACAATGCAATGCAACAAAATAGAATACATTTTAACAAACTCCAAAATGTAGTTTTTGGTCTCCATGATATTCATGGACAAGTCAGCAAAATTGCACTCCCAATTTCACCGGAGCCTGGGAGTGAACCCGGGGACCTTCTGTTTCCCAGACAGTGTCCATGTGTCAAAGTGTCCCTGAGCAAAACATTTAACCTCAGTTCTGCTCCCCGTACTGGTCGATATAGGCCCCATTTGTGACAGATAACATTTTCTGCCATAGTGCGTTTTCTTCATAACACACTTTTTGCTACTTCTTCTACAGATTTTGTCCAAAGCTCACAGAAATCTCTGGGGTCATGTGATCAAGTAGTATGACTCTGATTTTTCAGATCCCATCCTATTGCCTTTCAATGTTTGCGGGCCCTGGTAGGCAACCCGGCCTGGTGGAGACCCGATAGGAGTACACTTTTCTAGTTATTGTTATTATTATTATTATTATTATATTATTATTATATGAGACTTCTTTATGGTTTGTTTTATTATAATCCTTGTCACACAGCAGTCGTGGACAAGGATTATTGGATGCAAGGTTCACACAAAGACACAAGTCAGTTCTGTATGATTCATGATCTGTTCTCTTACTTTCAGACTCACCATGTAAAACAGAGCTCTTCAATATCAACAAAAAGCAGGCGGGGAAGAAATTGCTTGGTGAGACACACACACACACACACACACACACACACACACACACACACACACACACACACACACACACACACACACACACACATGCGTACAATTTTCATGATGATTACTCATTTGTGTGTGTGTGTGTGTGTGTGTGTGTGTGTGTGTGTGTGTGTGTGTGTGTGTAGGCCAGTACTTGCCATCCTGTGATGAAGAAGGTTACTACCGTTCCCACCAGTGCCACAGCAGCAGTGGTCAGTGCTGGTGTGTGGACCGCTATGGCAATGAGGTGTCTGGCTCACGTACCCATGGCGCTGCAGACTGCGGTAAGCAGCATTGAAAGGGACAGTGTTGGCCAAGTAACTTTAGAATTAGTAACTAGTTAGTTATTACTTACGGCTCTCAAAATGTAACTTAGTTACTAACTTAGTTACTTCATTATAAAAGTAACTAGCTACTAGTTACTTTTGCTTTAAACTTATAACGTAATTTTTAGATGGCTCAATATGGAGGCACGTTCCTGATCAAGAAAGTGCCTCCATGTTAAATTAGGCGCAGGCAGGCTGGCTTAAAAGGTTGTGTCATCCCATCGATTAATTTTTCATGTCGTTAGTATCTTATGACGTGAAAAAGTGTCAACTTCTCATTGTATAAACCTCATAATGAGTGCATTTCTTTAAAACGTAGTCATTTTCATTAAAAAAATGGGTATGTGTGTGGTCTCGCATAGCCAGACGATCAGAGATCTATTCTCCACCTACTGAAACGTCTGGGGACATCTAAATTGTCCAATGAATCTGTCTTCACTTCAATGTAGTGGCTGAAACTTGGTGGAAACAATTTGAAACATGAAACAGCAACAGCATTGCAGAACCAAAGCAAAGACTTTAGGGTGGTTCTTCATATTCCTTCGTATGTGGATTGGTTTTCAAAGCTGGTCTGTTTTAGCCCCACATTGAATTTAGATCACCCCAGACGTATTCCAATATGCAATATGTATGTTTGTTGTTTAATACATTTCTTTAGAAAAGAAGGGGGGGAAAGTGTCTTAATGGAGTAGTTCACCCAAAAAGTGAAACATTTTCACTTGAACACCTGCATGAAGCCTTGAATTCATGGAGATTTTTTTAGTTTTTGTCGCATTCCTGAGCCAATAATTCGATGACAGTGGAATACTCAATTGAGTCTCTGTCTACTGAGCAGCCAACCGGTCATCGAACTATTGGCTTAGGAATGCGACAAAAACTAAAAAATCAATTCAAGGCCTCATTGGGGTGTGTAATTGATAGAAAATAAGTATTTTCAAATGAAGTTTGAGCTTGATGTATTTCTCTGTGTCATGGCTGCATACTGTAGGTGTGGTCCTGGAATCGTCTGGAGATCTCGGGAGCGGAGACTCTCTGTTCAATGATGACGACGACGATGAGGTGGAGGAGGATGAGGAGGATTCTTTTGTCCTGAATGACCAGGCCGGGGTGGATGATGACGATGACGAAGATGAAGACGATGACGTGGATAATGATGAATATTTGTCATAATTTGAGAAGAGAAAATAACAAAAACAAAACAAAACAAAAAAAAGAAAGCGAGAAAACTGTTTGTTTGGTCAAACTGCACGTTCCTACAGTAGGTGACTCTCCAGGCAGATACTTAATCATACTAACAGCCTATGGACTACTTTCTGTGTTTGTTCATAAGTAAACACCAATATCCCTGGTAAATGTTAACGATTGCTCTTCCTGTCTAATCTAAGATGAGATTGGTTAATGACACTTGTCCACTCGCTTGTCAACCGATCCAACGACACAAGGACTCATATAGTATTGACAGCCAATCCGGTGCTTTGGATACAGTCACATGTGCAACGACGTCTCTCTTTATTGGACAGTCCACGTCTTCTAGTCCGTCCTGTTGCAGCATTCTCATGCCTGAGTGTCCTGATGCCTGAGGCACATTGTTAAAGAGATTTATCTTCCTCTCCTTTGTTCTCTCGTCTTCCTCCTCCTCCCCGTTATTCCTTATCTAATGTTCCTGTCTATAGGTGGGATGTTGTTGATGATGTAGATAAGAGAATATTGCACTCTTCAAGTTTCTTTTGATCCCAATTTGCCAACAGTGTGAAAAAACGAGATAAGATTTAGATGTGCTTCATTAGAAGAGTTTAAGGCGAACATGCAGCGTGACTTTAGGTAAACGGTCAGAACAGACATGGCTAGCTGTTTTCACTGAGACACAAATCAACACAAAACATCTCAAAGGCCTTGCGTCAGGAAAAGCCAAATTAATTAATATAAGAAAAATATTGTGATGTTGAAAAAAGTGTTATCTATTTTTCTATTGCATCATTTCATAAATGCAAAAGATCAAACTGATTTGGTCATAGCATGTCCTCTACTGAGTGTTGCAGTTTCACTCTGTAGACCTAAATGTTAAACTTTTGTGGAGCTCAAAATATTATGGAATTTAGAGCTGAAATGTTCCCTTGCGCATGTACAGATGAAACTACACTTAGTTACAAACTGCTATAGCCACGATACTTTTAATGTGATGTGTGAAATGAAAGTATACACTGACCCGTTGTCCCTCGGTGAACTCATTGTAGCTCATTGTAGCTCAGTATATGAGGTGGATTTAATGTGTAAGATGGGTTGATTTGAGAATACAGTATTAGGTCAAACAATTCAGCATTTATTTTACACACATTCAAACTGACAGAGTTGCACACTGCAGACCTGCTGAGGGTCAAGCAAGTATTTTGTATAGAGTAAGGTGTGCCTTTTACTGGTGAGGACTGATATACAAGAAACAGCATGCATACTGGACCTGACTTAAGCCTGTCATTACTCTTCATAAGAGCGGCATTTATGTCATAAAACAGAAGAAAATGAATCTGGAATTATCTTGTTTTTGGTAAGCTCAGTGTGTATTGTCATGGCTTGTGTTATATTTTGTTTCTCTTATGACGGCGTTGTAGAGGCCTGGCCTCTATGGCACCTCTTTTGAATTGTTACATAGACTAGCTCGAATATAGAGAAGCACAGAGATACTTAACAGTTAAAGTGTACAAACACGTATTTAGATTCTGCTGGAGTTGGAAACATTTTATATATTAGTACAGTGGCTAGACGATGCTTTGGTTTAGACAGCTTTATAACAAAATATGGTCATCTTTACAGTGTTAGCTTTCATTTTTATTTCAATGCTTGATTCACCCCTGATTTGCAGTAAGTTCTTAAATGTGCGGGCGGGAAAAACTTTGGATTCAGACTCCAGATTGATCTATTCTTGATACTGTCTTCAAGTCTTGGAGTAAACAAAGAAATGCTTGTTTTAGGTCAGTATTCTACTGCTCTCAATTTAAACCAAGCATCTTATGAAATTCCAAGTTAAGACCAGAAAAGAGCTCAGAGTTTTTTTTAATGAGGATGTTTTCCTTCCTCAATATGGAATTTCAATGAACCCAATCAAGTGTTTGAAATAAAAGTATTTTGTTTTTGGTGGTGATGACATGCCCATTGTAACCTCTAACACCATAGTTATTCTGAACAATTCCACACGCTCATGACAGGTGTTGATAGTATTGTTTAAAGGTTATGATACAGATGCATTTTTTTACAGTGTATGTATGATTTGCGGAAATAAAAATAAAACTATACTGACCAGTCAGTTTGCCATAGAGTTATTAGAGTAATTTGGAAGCGAAATAAGTAATTTCCAATAGGCCGGGCTTCATTTCCATGTGGAATGTTTCAGTTTTGTATTTTGTGCTATTAAGGCTGCCACTATCTTATTTTTATGTAAATGTATGTTTAATTTAGCAAGCCAGCAGCTGTTAGATACCAGCACAATAAGCCAGACTCATTTGTAACCAAACAAACATACAGTACTCTAAGCCTATAATAAACTATATGAAATTACACACACACACACACACACACACACACACACACACACACACACACACACACACACACACACACACACACACACACACACACACACACACACACACACACATATATAATCTTGCTTAGAAAGGCATATGAAAAAAAATATATTGAGTATTGACACTTTATGTAACACTTTTTAAGCAATGTGATCTTAAATCTGCATGCATACTGTAGCATTATGTAAAAATGGTATAGGACACTAAACTGATCTGTAACTATACCTAGTAACAAAGCCAAAGTGCAGTAACTACGTTTTTGGACACACTGACTTATTTGTGTATCCCAAAGGTCAAATAAGCCTTCAGGATTTTGGGTGATAAACAATTCCCTCAATAACAGATATATACAATTAGTGTAATATCACTTATATGCCGATAACCCATTTGGCTGACCAATTGAAACACTTTTAAACCCTTTCATCAGTTCAATTATTTGCATAGTTACTGCACTTTGACTTTGTAGGGCAGAGTAGACCTACACAGTAAATATCTTCAGTGTTAATTTAACTCAAGTACAAATACAAGTGTTACAGATCTATTTGATTACACTTATAAGAGTTAAACAAACACTCAATTTACTGTGTAAGAGAGCCATCTGACCTCATATAAGCAGCCAGAAGTGACAAACTCATTGCTCTCCCTGTTGGTATGCAATGAATTCTGGGGGCAGGAGCATTATTGCATTATGCAGGAGGACAGCAGGTGAATATTTTATGAATCAGTGTTTCACCCACACCCTAGAGTAGTTAAATGCATTCACACACACACTCTCACACGCACGCACGCAAGCATGCACACACGCACGCACGCACGCACGCACGCACGCACACGCGCACAAGCAAGCAAGCAAGCAAGCAAAAACACAAACATGTATACTGTAACTACAAAAATAGACTTTCAAAAATGAATACAAATTAGAAAAAAAGGCAACTCCACTGACCTGGAAACTGAAAAGATTTTCTTCCATGGGAAACGCAGCCTTTTCACATAACATGACCCAATGTTACAGTTACCGCCTGTGGGCACTAAAATTGTGTGAGTGTGTGTGTGTGTGTGTGTGTGTGTGTGTGTGTGTGTGTGTGTGTGTGTGTGTGTGTGTGTGTGTGTGTGTGTGTGTGTGTGTGTGTGTGTGTGTGTGTGTGTGTGTGTGTGTGTGTGTGTGTGCGTGCGTGTGTGTGTGTGTGCCTGTTTGTGTGTGTGTGTGCGTGCGTGCGTTCGTGCGTGCCCGTGTGTGTAGTGTATTTTGGCAATAGGAGCTGTCAGCAGCTCCAGATAGGGAGTATAGGGAAGTCACTGTGTAAATATGAAAACACCTTCATTTTCGTGCAGTTTTCCCTCTGCCCGTGAGACAAAGTGCTGACCACTGGAATTAACAAAGATAACATCTCCATGGTTGATTTGTCCGGAATAGAGCTTGCTTTTGGAGATGATTCAAACAGCCCTATAAAAGAAGGCAGCCAGTGTGGGCTACTATGTATGTGTAGACAATGTGACTGAACAATGATAGGAAACGCTTCAAATTACAGGATGCAACTCCGATGCCTGGAAATTAGTTTCTTGGAAAAGAGAGTTATTCTTTAATGCGAGCATGCCTATCACTTCCACACACTCTCTTGCTTGATTAGATATTGTTACAACTTGCAATTACCTCCTGTTCCGTTCTTGGTACGATACCGCTGTTTACATGAACCAGTAATTGTAACCTACTGACTCAAGCGGATGTGACACATTCGCCCAGAAATTGTAACCTACTGACTCAAGCGGATGTGAAACAATATTCTCCCCACAGACACACAGTGTTCTGAGCCTTCTGCTGCAGAGAAAGTGGCCTTATTCCAGACTCCCTCCCTGTTCAACCACCAGTCACCTTGACCTTCCATATGTGCACTGACCATCTGGAGTCTTTCCCAACCCAAGGATGTCTGGTACAACCACGCTGTGTGCCAATTATTTAGGATGGGTATATTTAGATAGCTGGCATAGTTTTATAGAGAATCATGTGTGTGTGTGTGTGTGTGTGTGTGTGTGTGTGTGTGTGTGTGTGTGTGTGTGTGTGTGTGTGTGTGTGTGTTGGGGGGTCAAAGGGTGCTTCCCCTCACAGGTGTTCCACTAAATTAAGCCCACTTCCTGTCTATCAATAGGAATAATAAAGATACATTCAGAGCCCCCTGCTCCAGATCTGCATTCAACGTTGAAGAGGCTTTTACTCACCAACTACACACCTGCAGCATACCCTTTCATTGCACCCACAGTTAAGCCTAATCTATGATTTTTAACTCAAGTTTGACAATCCACAACAATTATTTATGACCTAACATCACTCTTCAGTAGCAATATAGGTCTATAGCAATATAGTAGCCTGGCATGGCCAGACTAATATCACTGCGTAGATATTAGTCTGGAATCTCTGTGTGGAACCTGCCTTTCCGAGGGGCAAATAAAAAAAAATGCCTCTGGTGATAAACCCGCCCCATATTTGCATACTGGGCCCTGATTGGTCCCTCACAACTTCGGAGGGAGAGAAATGGAATCTCTAATGAGATGGGCCAGACCTAATCTGCCAAGGGCAATTTATTTTGCAATGGCAGATTCGTCTGGAACCAGGCTAGCAATATAGCTCATATAGACCTGAGGCCGCCTTCTAAACAGTTTTCTGAAAAACTTCACGTTAAAATCCTCAGTGTTCTTTATCCATGTGTAACTCAAGAGAGTGTACAAATGTAACCAAATCTAAGTGTGGTCAATTTACACTGATTTAAATGAACACTGAAGATTACACTGTGTGTGTTTTTTATCCTACGCCTCATTTGAGGTATACTTTGTGGATACTCCTCGCTAATGTGCTGTAATGTTTCTGAGGCTCAAAGCACATTACAAGTACTGAATTAAACATCACCTAAGTGTGTACGTGCATGTGTGTGCATTTTCTAACTGTAAGCAACTTCCTTGCTCTCCCATGTCTCATTTCCAGTTACACACCCTTCCCTGGTGTTGGCTTGCAGGTTTACCATGGTATTGGTGTGTTTTAGGGTTTGTTGATGATCCTGTTTGTGCTCTAAATGGAAGAGCAGCTCTAGACCCAGCTGGGAATCTGCTGATGAGGCGCTATGGTGTACATTAATGGTAAAGTCACTGTTTGTCAATACAGACTGTCACACACACACACACACACACACACACACACACACACACACACACACACACACACACACACACACACACACACACACACACACACACACACACACACACACACACACACACACACACACACACACTTACCAGCCTCACACCACTGTGGCTGAGTCAGCGTAAACAATACAGCCAGCATCATCAGTGGTGTAAAGTAACTAAGTACATTTACTCAAGTACTGTATTTACAGTAAGTACAATTTCAAGGTACTTTTACTTTACTTGAGTATTTCTTGATACTTCTACTCCCACTACATTTTAGAATAAATATTGCACTTTTTACTCCACTACATTTATTTGACCGCTTTAGTTACTAGATTGAGATTATTACAAAACAACATGCATTAATCAATTAAGCCCTAAATTTTACCTCGGCTCATCTATGCTACGCGAAGCGTTGTGAGCTTGAAGATCTGCTATTTTTGAGATTTTGACAAATTTGGAAAATAATTAATACTTTCAGTATATTTTGATGCCAATAATTTTGTACTTTAACTCAAGTAAAATGTTTAACACAGGCCCTTTACTAGAGTATTCCTATTTTGTGATATTGATACTTTTACTTAAGTAAAGGATCTCAGTATACTTCTTTCACCACTGCCAGCCATAGGAGACAGGACAGCTTTATTGGTTGTAAAGTACTTAGCAGTTGGATTAGAGCCTCAGAAGACGTCAGGGGGTTCTAATGATTTCTTTCTTACAGAAGTGGTTCTCAACCTGTGGGTCGGGACCCCCAGGGGGGTCCCCACATGATTTTTTTTTAGTCACAGTAAAGTGACAATTTAAAGACTTTTAAGACCTTTTTAATACCTCATAAGAAAGAAAAGTAAAAGACCATCAAAAGTAATCAACAAACTATACTAAATTGCCAAATAGCTCGCGTTGTGAGCTTGTAGATCCGCTATTTTCACAATATTTATCTGTGGAACCGAGTCAAACAAAATGTAATGCCTCAACTCCTATATTCCAAGTGCTTGTCAGAGTGGGGGGTCCCAGTTCAAAATGATAATTTTGGGGGGTCATGGCCGGAAAAGATTGAGAACCACTGTATCAAACTACTACATCATAACAATGTTATCCAGAAATACGTAGCTATCTTATTGTGTGACATCATTAACAAACCTGCCAGTTGATTCATATTTAAGCAATTAAATGTATGATATTCTTTCTATCTATATCATGTTTGTAGGCTTAATCTGAATGCATAAAGCCAGACCAGAGGTTTTAACACTGATTTTTTTTTAATGCCTGCAGTAATGAGTAACATTACTGACTGACAATTATGAACATCTTTATGCATAAGCCGGAATTACTCACTCACTTAGTCTGCAGTGCATACTGCTTTTGTACACCTTACAATGAAAAATACCTATGCCAGAACGTTTATTGATTATGCACCGTACTGTAGCTCTGCTTTTAATTCATTTGTACCATCCGACTGCTGTTGAAACTCAGGAGGTCTTGGTCTGGGCGACTTTATCTGTAATTAGCTATTTGATTTCCTGACAGGCAAGCCCGAGACTGTGAGAATAGATAAAACGCACTCATCAACATTAGTTCTTAGGACCTCAGGGCTGCTCGCTCACTCCCTATTGTACAGTTTTTTTTGTTGTTGCCACATTTGACAACCATTGAACTAATAAGCGACAGTGATGCGAGGGCCTACAGGGGGGAAGTGGAAGATCTAACCATAATTGATGCCATGCTAACCTCTCTAAATGTCAATAAGTCAAAAGGAAATCAATGTTGACTTCAGAAACAGAAAATCACATTCTTATTTCCATCAATGGATCACATTTTAAAATAAGTTGATAGTTCTAATGTCTTAGTATACTCTGAGACACTCTCACATGGTCTCTCAACTCCAACTGAATCCTCAAGAAAGCACAGCAGAGAGTGCACTTTCTGAGGCATCTCAAGAGTCTTGATACGAGTACCAAAGCTCTTGTGACCTTGAGTGTTCCATTGAGTGTTCTGACTGCTGACAACAGCAGGAATCATTGGCACACAGGAAACACAACTTCTTAACATTTACCCCCTTCACTCTAAGGACAGTAGCCACCCATACATGTTCTGCCCTAGCCCCTAGGTGATATAATGTCGGGGGAAAAAACGTTACTGCACCCATATGCGCCACACATTGTTGTAGCCTATAATGTTATTGTGCATAGTCTATGTAGGTACTGTATGTGGTGTTTGTGTCATGTGTCCTTTGCAGAGAGAGCCTGAACAGAAGATATTGTATTTTGAATACACAACATTTAAAGCTCAAATTGAATTATCAAATGTTTTCCATCATTGACAATTTGCTGCTTCCCGCCATGTACCCTCTAACAGGCTGTTTTCCTGACTTTCTGTCCAATAACAAAGCCTTTTAACAGCTTCCAGGAATTGCTGTCGTAAGAATGTAGAAATCACTTAAGTGTGTGAGTCATGGCTTGCCATCGAGCGGTTTCTCCCCAGATTCCTGTTTTATGGAGGTGTGCACACAGCGCACTGTTTCTGTCAATAAGTCCTTACTGCTTAGTGGCTGCAGGCTCAATATTGGACTGGAAATAAAGTGGAATGGATATTCCATAGGGGTATTCAATAGTTCATATTTAAGATGATTCCAGATCTAGAAGGCCTATTGGAGAACCATTTCTATAGCATTGCACACTTGAACCAACAAGCTCCCACGGTGCTCACAAATAGCCTAGGCCTATTACATACACTGAGATGACAAATGTCAGTGGCCTCCAACATTAGGCTGTGTAACCCAATTCATTCAAAAGCAATATTACACAATCAGCTACATTATACTAATACATGTGATAAAAGTAAAAACGATCCCTCCATTCATCTGCTGGGAAAATGTATCACTACTTAACTTTTATTTTAATGTCCGATCTGTATGGTAGATTATGTTAATAGGCCTACAATATAACTTATCCAATTGGGGCAGTTGTATTTTGTCTCCCTGCTCTTCTAAGGTTATATCTCACCTACACAGGATGTGACATGAATTTTGACCAAATGGTCAAGATTAAATTGATCCCCTGAGCAAGCAGGCATGCTCTATTAGCTCAATGGTAAAATGTTAGCACTTACGGAGGAAACCAGGTTCAAATCCGGCGTAGAAGAGGAAAGTTACTGTGCATTTCTAAGAATATTTGCCAATACACTGCAGGATCTGATGCAACTAGTATAACTTGATTAGATGTTAGTAGAAAGGGTGGGGTGGGGGCCAATGGCATATCATTAGGGTTATGGAGAGTCAATCAATCTACAAACTCACAACGCGTTGCAATAAAGCTTACATGGTTAATTCATAATGTACTTTTTCCCTTCCCAGGAATGTAGTGTGGTAAAAAGTACAATTTGTCTTTGAAATGTAGTGGAGTGAAAGTATCCAAAAATAAAAATATTCAAGTAAAGTACAGATACTCCAAAAATGTACTTAAGTACAGTACTCAAGTAAATGTACTCCATTACTGGTTATACCACTGGTTATAGACCAATATATTGTTGATGTCAATTTGGAACTTGTGGAGGACATCTGGATGCTTACTCATACCAGAGGATGCGATGCCCTCTGGTGGTTAAAACTGGACAATACAGTGTCAGTGGAACTTGAATAAAAACATTACACATATTAGTAGATAGAGGCTCAGGAGGTAGAGCGGTCACTTGGGAATCTGACGGTTCCCGGTTTGATCCCGGGCTCCAAAGGTGTCCTTGAGCAGGACATTGGACCCCTAACTGCTCCTGATGAGCAGATTGGTGATCTCCTCTCCCATCGGTGTGAATGTGTGTGTGAATGGGTGAATGTAGTGCACATTATAAAGTGATTTGGATAAAGGCACTTTACAAATTTACCATTTACACAGTAAGCTTCACATTATTTTGATACATGCATTTATTGGTACCAATATGTACCTTATTGTCCATTAAGAAACAAATAGACAACATTAACAACCAAAAACAGTTAGCCATTCCTTCAGGAATGCTGACAGAACTTTTCAATCCAATTCATTACATGCAAAAGAAAATTGCTGTAAGAAACATTTTTTTAAAGGAGGTAAACACAACATAAGTACACTGTACAGTAACCAAATGCAAAAAAATAACCCAGACCTCAAAATATTAAAAGGAAAACTTTGCTGACTTGCAACCTAAATCCAATTTTTCTGATGTAAGATCTATAAGATAGTGTGGCAAAAAATACCCTATGGCTTCTGTGTATTTCTTCTCAACATGTTGACAACACAAAACAATGAGGTGAAAATTCCATACATTCTGGACGCTCGATTATGTGAAACATTCCGTTTGATTTCAACAAGTTTTCATTTTAAATAATGTTCCACCCTCATGAAAATCTTACAGTACATCAATATTTGTCATCAATCCATGACCTTGAACACAAAAAAAAACTTCTGGAAAGCATCGAAGTGTTGCAATTATTTTTTTTGGTCTAACCCACGCCTTTACTCAGGCCAACATGTCTTGTGGCTGCATTGCGTTCTGTACTATTGAGACATTGTAGAAAGTCTTATCTATGCCTGTTCTAGGCTGCATTTCTCCGTGTATGATTGTTGGAAGTCTGTGAAACATGGCGAGTCTGGGAAGTAGCCCTTGGCGTTTTATTTCTAGGGGCTGCCAACAAAACCTGACAGTTAACATTTATGTTTTAAGAACAGTGAACAATGTTCTGCTATTAAACGCCACTATAGCTGCGCTGGAGGTATGACAATGTGACGTCACATCATCTGTTTGGCTAGTTACCCACAGGGATAAGAAAAATAAATACACCATGAAACCACATAGCCGCAACAAAAACACAAGTTATCAAGGCAATATCAGTTTTTAAATCAGTGTTTTAGTCTAGAGGCTTTAGTGTCAAGACATCAGAAAAGTATCATTTAAACCAGCCAACATAAAAATAAAATCCTATAAAATCCAATTCAAATTCAACAGTACAAAATAAAGTATTGCCTCTTGTTATACCACAAAAAAGTATTGACTCTTGTTAAAATAAGATACCTAATAAAACGCACATTTGAGTGAAAATATGTGAAATCTTCATATAAAGTGCATCATATCTAATATTTATATCCCTGGAGTGGTAGAACATTCCACACCGAGTTAGGCATTTGAATGTTTTAGTGAATCTGACATTCTTCCCTTTGTTATGGTTAGAGTTCCTCAATGTGCCTGCAAGCAAAAAGAAAGCATTTTACTCACCATGTCAAACATCACCGCTTTATCAATTACAATGTATTTGACCTTATTCCAAGGAGATAATCATGGTAACAATGGCAGGAGGTGTGGGCCTAAAGTGTCAACTCACCATAGCCTTCAGCTCACGGCCATCTCCCTCATTTGGTTTGTACCGTCCCTGTTTCTTACTGTTCTCAACAAATTCCTGGGAAGATAAAGAGGGATGGAAGGCTTAAGAACGCACAGTAAAATCCTTAGTTACTAACACTTAACCATGTTCAACCTGTATATTAAGTGCATGTTATTATAGGTGAAGGATAGAAGAAAGCAGATCCACAAGATCACAACGTGTCGCCATGTGACGCTTGCGCGTTTGTACTACACTGGCTTTTTCCGGTGCATGACACAATCGTAAGATTGTATCATGCACCGAGTGCCGCGCTACGAGCTTGTAGATCTGCTATTTTTGAAAAATCGTGAAAATGTGTGCAATTCTTTGAATATATATTGAATATATATTTATTTATTTATTTTTTTAAAGCGAACATTTGTAACTCAAATCTTTGCTTCTGGGGGTCCCTGGAACAAAATATTTTGAGATGGGGGTACACGGCCAAATACATATACATTTTGGGGTCCTTGACGTGAAAAAGTTTGAGAATCACTGACATAGTACCATAAGTTCTTTCAAAAAACAGTTAGGATTTAGAAGATATTTTGTAGAATCGGCCTCAGGTCTTAATGGGTTAAGTGGTTCAAATTCAATTCAATTCAATTACAGTGCAGCTGTTATTCTAATCTCAGTTCATGAAGGGGGTTATGGTATTCGGCCAGTAAGGACATCATCTTATATAGGCTCCTCTCTGTCCCAAACTCATTCTCTCACCATGAGGGCCTTGTCCATGTAGAACTCTTTGCCAGGGCTGCCATCGTTGTACTTTGTGTCTATGGCAAAGCAGAGGAAGAGGACGTCCACCACCATCTCGAACACAGAGAGGAAGCAGTGGGCCACCAGGAACGCAAACAGACTGACGATGAAGAGCGGCAGCACCCAGACGGTGTAGTCCCTCTGGTAGTTCAGGGCCAGGACCCCGGCAAAGGCTGTGCAGGCAACCACCAGAACCTGATAAGAAAGTGATAATGACATGGGTCAGCAAAGTACACAACAAGCAAACAATTTCAACTGGTCACTGTCAAATCTGAGTGTTCATATAACTGTACAAATGTAGCCAAATGGACATTTGGTTATACACGGCACGCCCTTAGCCACTGTTCCCACGCTCAGAGATACAAATGGATAAATTACACTTTTTTTAACTGTGTTGTCTTGAGGTAAAGTTGATGGCCTTTCTACTACACTTTAATCATATTGGAACTCCAAACTACATTACACGTAGACAACTGTACCTTTCCCAGGAAGAGGACAAAGTCTCCGACAGTGTTAATGGCCGCCACTCGAAGGGCATTCTCCACCATGATAGTTAAGGCATCCTTGGCTGAGGTGCAGAAATTGGTGCTGTTGATGGCTGTAGCAGTGTAAGCATTCTGAAAAGAACATATGAACGTGAGTGCTGGGGCTCTCGTATCCACTGTGCTTTTAATTTGCTCCGGTCACACTGGGCTTTACTTACTTGATTCAGGAACGCTAGGCACTTCTCAAGACACCACAGGCAGCAGATGCAAGCTTTCAGCATGCAACGCGCACAGGCGTTCTCCTACGGTATTGAAGAAAGGCATGCTAATTAGACTCACAAATTGCAGTAGATGATGGTTGCATTCATCTAGAATCATTTCCATTAAACAGAGTTTCTAGTAGAGCCCAACAGATGCCAAAATGTTCTTCTATAGATAAAAAATAGGCGACCCCAGTAGGGCTGTCACGATTACAAATTTTTGTTGACGTTAATTATCACTCAAATAATTGCGATTAACGATTTAATTGCATTTCTGTTGTTGAAAATTAATGGAACATTATGAATAAAAATTACATTTCTGTTTGGCTTTTAGCTTTCGTAAACAAAAGTTGCACAGCAGATATGACAAATAACACATATTTAATTACTTTATACTTACAAAATAAACATTAATAGTGGAAATAGCCGATCTATAAGCTCAAAATGCGTCGCATCGCGACGCGTTTTGAGCTTATAGATCTGCTATTTCCAATATTTTTTATTTTCTTTTGAAAATATGACATTTTTTAACATGGAATTGATAATATGATGATTAAGACGATTATGCAAAAATAATTGCGATTATATAAAATAATTGCGATTAGACGATTATGTAATAATTGTGACAGGCCTAGACCCCAGGTTGAAAGTGGTTAACACCTGGGACACATCAGCTGCATAAGTGCCAATACAGATGTAATAAAAAAAGTCTACATATCATATATATCTATCTATCTATCTATCTATCTATCTATCTATCTATCTATCTATCTATCTATCTATCTATCTATCTATATCTATCTATATATCTATATCTATCTATCTCTCGGGCTCTAATTTCTTCAGAATAAAATGTCTAAATGAATTCACAGCCCACCTTCCCCTTGAGCTGGTTGTGAATGTATGTTAGGATGAAACGGGGGATCTTGACAAGGGTGATAATGAAGGCGCCCTTAGCCACTGTTCCGAGGTGGTAACGTATGAGACGAAGCACAGATGTAAGAATAGGAGTGATGGAGAGCTGGGATTTATTCCTGAAGTTGCCCACAGACAGGGAGAGAAAATTAGAAATTACATACTCCAACATGGAAAAATGTATTGGGAAATAAACATTAAAAAAATGTAACAGTCTAAGTAATGCAAAGCTTAGTTTGCATGTGAAGGGTAACTACTTTCAGAGGGAGATATTGATTCCGCTACCTTGTGAAGTAGTAGGTGACCACAGCTCCAGCAATGGTCATCTGCTGGCAGGCGAGTATGAACTCACTAATCCAGATGAGCCCCACGGCATGGTACCAAACCATGTACTGGAGAGGTCCTTTCATTTGGTACTCCACCAGACCCGTCACATTGTTCTTCATTGCAGTCCCTAAGTAAGAACACAAGCTGGAGTTAGCCACCCACTAACAGTGAGTTAGGTTTCAGGGAATGAGCACGTTCACAGCTGTGTGAATGTACAGCAGTTACCTTCCCCTAACCTACCACCAACTTGTTTTCAGCGCTCTTCGTAACTCTTTATAACACCGCTTTTCCCAATAGCTTAACCACATAAATACTAGTTCCCCTATTCTAGGTTGAACATTCAGTGAAAATAGCATATCTACAAGCTCACAGCACTCACAACAAGTTGTGAGCTTATAGATTGATTCTTTTCAGCAAAGTGATTTGGTACAGAGGAGAAAAAAAGGATGGGATGTAGTGTAGACCCCTGGGGGATTGTGATCAATTTAGTATATTGGGTTAAAGTGGCTCATTTTGTTTTGATGAGTGATGACGTGTATGGAGTTTCCACATGACTTAAACTGGGAAATAACAGAAATCCCAGATGCCTCAAATATGCGTATTACAGAATACCTAACCTCATCATCCATTATCCTATCCAGCCCAGTGTTAAATAATCACATTCCACACCCTTTCACATCTGTGCTGATCAACGGTATAATCATTGCCATGCATTTTTTGTCAACAGATGACACACTCAACCAAGATGAATATTTTCTATTAAATAACCAGCTGCACCTAATGCACATGTTGTACATAATGCTGTTTATTTGTCATACCGAGTTTGAGATGGGGGTCTGGCATTTATTTTTAGATGCCTATTTTATGTTGAACATTGCACTTCCTACTGTTGTTCGTACAATAACTTCTGGCTATTGAGAGCAAATGCCCCCTCGGAGATTAATAAAGCTAAATCTTATTGTTATTCAAACTTAATGCTTTGTAAGCACCAAATGAATCACGTGAAAGAGGCAAGATTCACTTAAAGGGTATAATTTTTCCAACTAGAATGCAGGGTGATGACAAGGATTATAAAGTTCCACATTAAAGCCTTTCCTCTCCGGGAGGAATATTGGAATTATATAACCATACTGATACAGATCATCTGATTTACATAACCACTATAACAATATCCACAAGATGCACTTTAATTTAACCACATTCACCCTGGTGTCCCCACTTTGTTCGTGTCATTACAGAGGATAATATTTTATACCTTTTGAATATGGAGTAAGTGTTTTTTGCTTAATTTCTGAAGTTACAAAAAAATGCAAAATAGGGGAGTGGGAGATTTAGAGAGAACTGGTTCTTTGACTCCATCCTCCCACTGCACCAGTCCTTCTCAAGATTCCAAACACCAGTGGGAGGGCAGACACGCCACGAGACCAGTGGCCAAATGTCACCAAGAACTAAATTTATGTTCTAGTAGCTGCTGGGAATGGAAACACTGACATGTTAACTGACATGAAGAGCAAAGCCAGTGTCCTGGACTGACCTCAGGAAGCCCACACACCAACAAACTATTTCAGAGCAAATTATGCTTAATCCAATTAGACTTGATCTAAGGAATACGCTCCACTGTACTCCACCGTTTCAACCTCATCTCCAATACATAAGTCAGTTGTCAAATCTCTCTGTATTGCTGAGGCAGCAAATTAAAAAGGCACCCAAGATTGACCACATGGGAACCAAAAACTACAGCCATTGTCTCCTCTGCTACTGGGGGCCACTGGACTTATGAACTGCTCTGGAACTCAGCCTACAGAGTTCATTCTGGGGAGTGTAGGAGCCGACAGCCAAGCACCATGTTTAAAATGGGACTAAAAAAAAAGGTTTTCTCAGACAGTATAGCTTGTTATCAAAAACGTGTTTTGCATCAATTGACACCGTTACTTTCACAAATAGACTTAACACCCACAGCTTTAACAGTGGAGCAGTGCTTTCACTTTGAACAGGACACTGATGTACGTATATGTAGGGCTGTCACGATTACAAATTTAAGTTGACGATTAATTGTCACTCAAATAATTAACAATTAAATTGTTTGTTTGGCATTGAACATTGGAACACATGAATACAAATAATTTTGGTTAGCCTTTAATTTGTAGTCTTTGTAATGAAAAATCGCACACGGCAGATTTGACAAATAGCTGAAATTAATATACAAATAAATAATTGTATACATGAGTATAAAACACGCATTCTGCTTTTTTAAATATTTGAAGATGTGTGAACATTTTTCAACATGACAAACGATTATGACGATTATGCAAAAATAATTGCTATTATCTCAAATAATTGCGATTAGACGATTATGTAATAATTGTGACAGCCCTACGTATATGTTTTGCAAACAACACAAAGTGTGTCCAGTGTGATAAGAACTCCTTCCTGACCTGCAGTCCCCAGGGAGAGTAGCACAGAGATCCAGTAGATCCAGAAAAGCATGAGGCACATAAAGGTCCAAACAGGCTGCAGAGCCAGCAGAGGCAGATGGATGAACACCTTGCCGGCCACGTGGAACAGAGAGATGGTGAGAGCCACCCGCTTTCTCATGAAGAACATCAGCAGAAGGAGAACCACCTTGAGAATCAGACAGGAATGTACATTTTTAGTTTACTTTCTAGAGTGCATGTTGTGTATGCCTGTGGAGAGAAGAAGAAAATAATACAGCAACTTTCTCTTTGTCGCAGAGGTGGGCTTGCTTAATGCCGAAGGCAAGTCAAGAGGCATGATGACACTTTGGTGCAGCAGTTAAATAATACCTGTGATTCTTTGTGCTGATTGGCTGGTGTTCTTTATAAGCAATACATCTGTCACCATTCTTTGTGCTTCATATGTAGTGAGACGGGGGTCATGCCACAAGGACGGACACACTGATTTATTGAAAAGAGACTTGGAGTCTGTAGTAAATACTGAGCAAGTGTACTGAACCAGATCTAAGCTCCAATTCATGTTTAAATTAAACTACCGGTAAAATGATTTCAGTCCAACTCACGTGAATGAATATGCTTCATTAATACTGAAAATGTCAATATATAATTTTTGCCATCACGATTTCATTATAACTCCCTGTGAGCATAATACTGTATGAATAATAGGCCAATAAAATCAGCAAACAAGGCCAGGGATAGAGGAATAATAATGCCCCTGGGGAACCAGAGAGCAGACGCTACGGGTGTAAGTTTGCAAATACTCACACTTCACACTCGATTCTGTATTTTATGTTGGAATGGCTTCAGCCGTACAAACCATCTTGAATCATCCTTCCACTACTACTCCGAAATGTTCAAAAACAGTCAACCATTTTCTTTTCTTTTTTAAAGACGAAAGAAGCTGATCTACAGTGTCATTATTATGTGAAATGATGTCATTGTCTCAAAATAACTACATTAACTGTACCATAATAATGCACAACCACGTACAAATTACTCAAACATACCGTGAGAACAGTAGCAATGATGGCATACACAAGCAGGGCCTGCACATTATCCGAAGCCACTTCTTTTCCAAATACTGACTTGGTGTTATCGTTCAGGGATTTCCTATGGTCAACATACAGCCACCAGAGGACGCCTGTCCCACCTGAAACACAGCAGATCTCCCTGTGAACATCAGCAGTTAACAGTTCCAATATACACCTAATAATAATAATAATAAACACAAACAGAAGGCATTATAAATTTGTTTTCTTTTTCTAGGTTTATTGTTTCCATGTGTCCAGGTAGCTCGCTTGGTAGACCACTCGCCTTTGGACCCCATGGGTCTAGTAGTGCATTGAAAAAGGGGATGACACCCTCACTCTCATGCAATACCTACAATAAGCCACTCAACCCTACTTGCTTAATTATTGTTTTCATTCATTAAAGGCCAGACACCATCAAAATGTTACGTTCATTGCTGATTGTTGCATTATATAGAAACTATATTTAGGATACAATCGACATCGACAGAAAAAAAGAATAATCCATGTGTGTTTTATACTGTACTTATAACTAAAAACTGTTTAATTAGATTTTATATTGGAGGTCAACAGGGTTCATACCGGGCTGAAACCCTGCCCGAATTTAGAATCAAAAATACGATGACTGGAGTCACAGGCTGGTCACATGAAGTCCGAGATCGAGACAAAACCACGCTGTTCGCATGTGTAACTCAAGATCCACATGATTCCATTTGTCTTTTTTTCAGGGTTGTAGTTTTCACATTCTTTAGCGCATAGCACATTTTTCTAGTAAACGCTTGATCACAACTTAGGCCGCGGTTAAGAGACAGACACACAGACAACTGTTAATTTGTATGGAACACTAAAAGGCCGCCAGTCCACACCAATGATTTGCGACGCAACTCCTTGCAACATTGAACTACTTGCAACCATTATCCCCAATGGCAGTTGCGAGGAGTTGCATTGGTGTGGACTGGAGTTAAAATGGTTTTGTTGGAAGGAGTTGCGACTAGTTGCATTGGTGTGTGGACTGGCCTTAACCCTACAACTAATATAGGTAAGGTTGAAAATTGGGAATGTCCCTTTAATATTGTTCGTGCTCTTAACCACTTTCACTCAACCTGTGTACCTATGCTGTGTCACATTTTTATTGTCAAAAATGTAAAATTGTCAATATTTTAATAACAAATATAGCCAATCTACAAGCTCACAAGGTGTTTTGAGCTTGTAGATCTGCTATTTTTGAAAAGTGTGAAAATGTGTGCAAATCTTTGAATATATACAGTATATATATTTTTAAGCAACCATTTTTAACTCAAATCTATGCTTCTGGGGGTCCCTGGAACAAAATATTTTGAGATGGGGGTCCGCGGCCAAAAGCATATCATTTTGGAGGGACTGTTAGGATTTAGTTACATTATTCAAACACGTCCATATTCAAAAAAACAAGTAGATATTTTGAACATAACAAGGGAAGTTTGTGGATAAGGTCACCTATGGAGCCCAGAATCGTCAGGACCGTCAGGATCCACACCAGTACGATGGAGATGTATCGGATGACAACCATCAACAGCAGGGAGAGAACTGTAGAGAAGCAAGGACATGGAGAGCAACCCACAAGTTAGTCTGAGATAAAACACATTACCATGACGTTTAGGCATTAGCTGCAATGTCTGTGTAGTTATTTAACCCTAGTGTCCCTTATCTGGGGGGCGAACATTCAGCAAAAATAGCAGATCTACAAGCTCACAACACATCTCTTTGGCTATTTTCGCCAAAGAGATCTGGTGTAGAGGGACAAAAGGAGGGGCCCTGGGGGCAACTACAAATACACAGTATTAAGGTTTAAGTGGTTATGGTGCCCAAACCCTCATAAATCATTGCTTTTGTCTGCGGCAAAAAAAACTAAAATGTACTGCACATGACATACTGTACAACTGCAGTACATAAATAGCACATGTTGTGAATTACATTATTATATCACAGCGAAAAATCAAATAACACTAAGAGAGGGGATATGGCTAAATTGGTAGCTCGGGGTAAGGGAAGACATTTAGCTGCTCAGATGAGTCATCAAACCCAGAGAGACAAGGAACACACTCAGTCAGATCAAACAATGGGGTCGAAGGACATATTCCAACAATGGTCTGAGGTCGGTGTGTCGTCTCTTTGTTAGACATATGTACGACGTACGAGCAGATCTACGATCAGTGCAACCGAGATGAACTTCAACGCATGCGGTGGCTGGTGACCATGTCTGTAACCACTTAAACATTTCCTGTTATTTCTTGACAAAAATAACTTCCTGTCTTGAGAGTTCCTGCTGAAGCCCTAGGAGCAAATATAGCAATACGGTGGGAGAAGCGAAAACAGCAAGCAGCACAAGCGCTACATTTACCAAATGTATTCAATTGTTGGCTATAGGGCATAGCAGTGGCGGCCATTTTGTGGTGCCACATACAGCAAACCCATACATTTTCCCCATAAAGATTTCCGAAAATAATCATATAAATCACTTTAAGCCTAGAAGCATGGGGTTTCTATGTGTGGCACCACAAAATGGCCGCCACTACTATGTCCTATACCTCAACGTGGTAGCTAGGGCCAGACATGCTAAACTTTCACCGTACCTAACGCCAGCAGACAAAGTCCAAAGATGATCTCCTTGCTGGCCATCACCCCGGCGATGACCCTGTGCAGAGTGCTGTTATCGCTGACGAAGGTGACAAACGCCTGGGCAAATTCAGCATAGCAGCCGATGTCCACGGGAATACAGCGGTGGAATACTGGGAGAGACTTGCTACACATTGGGAGAGAGTAAAATGTAACTTTAGATCAGGGGTCTTCAACGTTTTTCCAGGCCAAGGACTTTATCTTATATATTCTTTCTGTCCTATGGGGGCCGAAACTGGCAAACTGTGAGCAAATTATTATTTAATGTATGCCCTGAAATCCTGAATAAACAAAACTGAAAAAAGAAAAAGCCAGCATCCCTGGTTCCATTAAAAAGCATGGAATCCATGAGCTCTACTAAAGCAATATGCCCCAAGAGAATGTGGTTTACAGTGATTCTAGAACAGCTAAGGCAGTGGTGTGTTCTACCGTGTTACGCTGTATACGTAGCAGTGGTGGAAAGTAACTAAGCACTGTACTTAGTACAAGTACAATTTTGAGGTATTTGTACTTTTAGTATTTCCAATTTTCAATTCATTTTAGTTACTAGTTACTTTTCAGATATAAATTATGATATCATGGAACATACATTAACCAATTTGGCCCTATTTTATACATAGGCTATTTGAAAATAGCCGATCTACAAGGTCACAATGATTATCGTATACCTCAGAAAAAAACCTAGAACACACCGCTGAGCTAAGGGTGTTGTTAGTCACAATGTGGAGTGTGTAAAACTCCTTTTCTCAGATCTACAAGCTCACGACGCATCACATCATGATGGTTTCTAAACACGTTATTTTCACTATTTACAAAATAGGGCTTAATAATCGATATAGTCGATTATTAAAAAGACTATTATAATGTTTTTGTTTTGTTGATAAATAAAACGAAAGGAAAAATATATATAAAGTGAGTGATTAAAGATTATTCGATAAACCAAAAAGACAATAATCGATAGTAGCAGCCCTTATGGTCAGAGTTTAGGATAAAGCAGCCTAACCAAGCAATCTATCTAGGATCAGCTAATGAAGGATATGCTTCATTACCTTGGTGGAACAGGGAGTTTGGGGCATTTGGTGTATCTTTCAGAGCTGCTTGTATATCTTGTAGGAGTGATGTCGTAGGAACAAAGATCGGATCCTATTGGGAAGAGAAGCAGAAATCAAAATGATATTTTCCCTGTTAGCGTCTATACAAGAAAACGTTTGTACTTTCATTCCAATGTTTTAAAAGATTAAAAAGGATAAACAGTTTTGAATTGAGATATGACAGATACTGTATATATGTACATTGAATTTTATAACCCATGATAACCGGTTTGCTAATATAACATTAACATTTTTAAAACAATGACACCAACAAAAATGTGTACCTATGCTGCAAACATCCATGCATTCTATCGCTCTTTTAGCATTGGATTGATGCCATCAAGATAATTTCGTTGTACACTTTCGTTGAGAAAATAAAATCATCCATCCAGCCAACAATTATTTTCTCTAAAACATTTCTATTGGGGCATCACTTCTCACCATTGTTCAGTGCAAACGTCTTCAAGTCACTGTACCCCTTCAATTCAGTATCTGGACACTTGAAAACACACAGGGCTATGGACTTAATCTTCCTGTTGATGAAGTCAATGTTGCATGGGTCTAGAAAGAAAACATACCTAGAGGAGAAAGAACATACAGTGTAAGATTTATCGACCCATTCAATCCGGGTACGGATCTGCGTCATTTTAGATTTCTTTGGCTATTCAAAAATATCAGATATACAAGCTCATAGCTTGTATATCTGAGATCGAGCTTGTAGATCTGCTATTTTTTTTAAATCGTAACAATTTGTGCAAATCTTTGAAAAATATATATTTTAAAGCGAACATTTGTAACTCAAATCTTTGCTTCTGAGGGTCCCTGGAACAAAATATTTTGAGATGGGGGTCCAAGGCCAAATACATCATTTTGGGGGTCCTTGACATGAAAAAGTTTGAGAACCACTAATACAGCAACCTTTATATTTAGAAGACATTTTTTAGAATCGGCCTCAGGTCTTAATGGGTTAATTATGATTAATTGGTCAAACTACCTTCAGCCCACATAGTAAATATTTTGACCATCTTCCTTTGATCAAAACGGTTTACTCCGTGTTTACTACTACAGCTGGGCTTATTGCATCTGGGTAAAAACTGTCATGCTGACATTTGCCAACTTGTTGAACAGATCTCTCTCTGTGGCTGAAACGCCTTTTATTCAGAGCGTCCATGGGCAATCGGCCCATCAATGAAGCGTGACCCATTGTTTGGATGGAACTGTGCCTTGGGTTGCAAATTACTGGAAAGCTACAGCACAACAAGAGCCAAAGACCTTTCATACAAGACAGTATGGAAGACCTAATATGACTCGTCTTAGAAGGTACATCAAAATATTTGATCAAAATAAAAGTGGATTTATTCTACCCATCAAAGTGCCATAAATGTTCAGATAACGTAAATTACACAAGCATTGTATTATACTACTTGGATGTTTTATCCATTTCTAATCTCTTTAGCTCATGCCAGTTCAATCTCTTTTCACAGACCTTGCTTTAGAATGTTACGTACAGTGGTGTAATGATGATTTTTTTTTCAGGGGAACAGTATTTTAATGACGTCACATGCACGGGTGTAAACCAATATATTATAACTCTATTGTGTAAACCTGTTATGCAAAGTAGCCAGTTGGGTACTTGGAAATGTTTCCAGTGGAACGCCATGGTGTCCCGTATAGCAACCAAAACACCACTGGTTATGTATAAGGAATACACTGAACTAGATGCCTAAAACGGTTTGAATACGGGTCTAGCCAGTTTCATGGGCAAATACAATGACCATTGACCTCTGTGTGTGCCCTGACCTGTTCTGCATGATAGATGAATGCAAGTAACTAGAGTCAAACAGTTGGACAACAAAATGTTCAACAGGCTGAACAAGAAAGGAGACATTAGGAGGTCAACCGAGGTCTGTCTTCTGTCGTCATGTGTTTACAAAAAAGGATTATTGGTCACATGATTAAATCCCTGCATCCACACATGCAGGTAATGCTGAATGGCTTTGTCTGCTGACTGCCGCAACTGAACTGTGAAAGTTAAAAGTGCGCAGAGTCTGGAAACAGTGACAAACGGACAGTCTTCTGTCCTTGTCAACAAGGTAATCAAGAAAGGTAGACGGCTGAGTTAGTGGAACTCTGGAGTTTGTTACATTATAACAGATAAACATAACGTTGCCAAGACACATGATTCAATGGAAATATCTTGTAATATGACACATTTCTAAGCCATCTGCAATAAGGAAGACTTACTTGTTTTCCGTCTGATCTCGTCCGCTGAGTTCAATGCCCTCAATCGGGCTGTTCCTCTGACCACAGGTGTTGCCATAGCTGTCATACCCAGAGAGGAGCCTGGAAGCGGCTCCTGTGGCGATGGCAAAGCCACAGATACAGCCCTGCAGGAGGAAAGATGGACACCACAGTCACTCAGTCTGTACACAAGATGAGATCAGATCTAAAGCAGGATATATGAGCCAAGAAAAAAAAGTTTTAGTCTTAGCCATAAATAGATATAATTTGCACCTTTTGTACCTGTTTCGTACCTCGGTTCTTGTATTTATGTATTATTATGCTCTGTTTTCCCTGTGTATTGTAATGTACTCTATTGTCTGCCCGCTTCTGTGTGTTTTTTTCTGGGGACTGTTTATGTAAATTAGCATCTTTGCTAAATCCGGTGTATTTACATTACATTGAGATGTATTGTAATGTTCATTAATATGCGGTGTCCCGTCTAAATAACCAAATAAAGTCAAAGAGAAATGAGCACAAAGAGCCATGCACCCATAATTATGTGCCACACTATGAAGACATGTTTGATTATATTCAAATAACTTCAGAATTAGGTTTCTTTAAAAGAATCCAGAATTACTAATCTATAGGCATTCCTAATGATTAAATGACCCCAAGCATGACCTATATATTAAGTAGGCTCACGTGAACGGTCATGCCTGAACTAGCCAGAGTCAGAGATCAATTCATTTTAACAAGTTGGAGCAAGTCGAGCTCATTCAACTGAAAACTCACCATTCCAATACAAAACAGTGTGAATATGATGAGCCATGGAATGTCTGTGCAGGAGCGTTCCTCCAATGGCTTCCAGTTGTGTTTGCTCTAAGATAGAAATGGACAGACAGACAGACAGACAGACAGTGTGTCATTGACTCATTTTTTGTATCATTTGACAGGGGGGTGAACCCAAACACAGCTTAGTTCAATGAATATTAAGTATCAGTACACTGGTATATTAGATCCATAGCCAAACATGTTAAAACATTGCAAGCAGTGGTGGAAAGTAACTAAGTACACTAAGTAGTCAAGTGCTGTACGTAAGAACAATGTTTAGGTATTTGTACTTTACTTTAGTATTTCCAATTTCCAATACTTTAACTCCACTATCTAAGAGGCAAATATTGTACTTTTACTCCATTACTATTATTTGACCACTTGAATGACTTACTTTGTAGATTTATCTTACAAAACATACACACGAATAGGGCTGGCAAAGTTCGCTTGGGTGGGGGAGTGATTTGGGGCCATAAACTTTGGCTTTTGAAAATTTGAAAATAACCGATCTCCAAGGCAAGCTTACAAACTTGTGGACCTGCTATTATTTTGGTACATTTTATATACTCTAGAAAACTTGTGAAATGGGACCTTCTGCATAATGAGTACTTTTACTATAGGTACTTTAAGTCCATTTTGATGCCAATACTTTGTACTTTTACTCAACTAAATTTTGAATTCCGGACATTTACTTGTAACGGAGTATTTCAAGATTGCAGTATTGATACTTTTACTTAAGTAAAAAACACAAGTACTTTTTCCACCACTGCATGATGCAAGTAGCCACAGACTAGTGATATATGTTTATGAGTCACTTACCTCAGAGCTGCTGCAACATCCCATTGTAAGTGTTTAACTCACACGCGACACGACGCCAAAAACAACTAACCGAAAACAAAACTTTTTAAGTAGCTTTGTTTGGTTCAACTTTCCTCCTCAGCTCGAACTCATTCCGCTCTCTGCCTGTTGTTGGGAGTTACAGGAAAGAAGTCGAAATATATTGTATTAATAATTCACACCTGTTTGTTTGTTTTTCCCACACCCCCAGACCTCGACAGTTTGAAGAACTAACTCCTCCATACATTACGAAGCAGCAGGTAAACAATACGGAAGGAGAAGAGCCAGACAGTGTTGCCAGATTTTGCGCGAGAAACAAGCAACCATGTCTATGAAAGTAAGGTTGGCACTTTAGGACATCTGGGCACCTCGATGTAAAATGAGCTATATTAGCTATTACATCCAAAATGTTAAAGAAATATATATATATTTGGAAAATAAGTATTAAGTAAAGTATACATGATGTAAACATTCTTAAACATTCGATAATTAAGGTCTAATATTTCTACAAAATTGATTGATTGATACTTTATTGGCAGTTTGCAAAGAAAAAACATTTTGGGGCATAAACAAGAACTTGAAGGTTAGAATTAAGTCTAATAATGTACTGCTGTGCATGTTCACATCATGTATACTTCACATTACTTAAGACCATTTATTTAATTACATTTTGGACAAAATAGCCAATTTTACATCGAGGTGCCCAGATGTCCCTATAGTGCCCACTTGTCCTGTATCCTTATAGGCCATGACATGAGCACAATTAATTTATTGATTGAATACTTTATTAGACAGAAATGCAAACAGCACAAGTACAGTCAAACACTTAGTCTAAAAGGAAAAAGGATAACACAAAAAACTATTTCCTGTATACGGCTATTTGAAATTAGCTGATGTTCAAGCTCACAACGCGGTTGTGAGCTTGTAGATCTGCTATTTTCAAAAAGATCTTGAAATAAAATGTGGAATATTTGGAATATTCTTGAAACATTCTAACACAAATATGGAACAGGGATCCAGCTGGCACAAAACATTTTCAGATGGGGGTTATACAACATAGGGACAAATGCAAATTCATTTGGGGGTCCATGATGACATGAAAATATTTGAGAACCACTGGTTAAAATAATTTAAAAATTGTGAAACAACCCAAACAACCAGCTACACCTTAGAAACAAGCCCCAAAACGCAACCACCAATGTTTACAAGCAACTTTACAGAAAAGTAAAGCCCAAAGTCGCTTATAATAAGCAGACATGGCAACACTAGACAGCAGTCAGTGGGAGTTTCTCTGCCTGTCTACCACACGTGTTTAGAGCGCTGTATCGCCCTCCAGTGGCTCAGCGCTGTATTGAAGAGGATGTAGAGTAGGACTACGTACATAGTAGCTGCTCTGCTGTCCCATGGATGTAGATAGAAGAACGCTCTGTCCTGTTCTCTGAGACTCTGACCATTAAAACACCATGGAGACTGACGGACAGGCAACTAGTGGCTGCTCTCCTTCCATCTGGTGGCGAGGCTGAACCCATAGAGGTGAGTGTGAGCAGCATGATAATTAACCTTTTGTGTCACTGTGTGTTTGTGTGTCAAATGTCCCCTCCGTCTGCCCCTCATGCATGTCAGAAGGGTTTTAACATGGAACCAGGTCTGCGACATTTCCCCCTGAGCCAAATTCACATGGGGTACTTTTAGAAAGAACAGAGAGAGAAAACATTAGGCTACAACTATTAACCTCAGGCTAAGTTTGAATGGTATAATGACTGGACTTTGACTGTGTCTTTAACAGACGTTAAACACCTTTGCAGCAAAGTTTGTTCATTTACTCTCTTGACTGAGAGTAATGTATTATTATTAACCGACGTGTTACTGTAGTTCTATCTGCCATCTGGTAACAAACCCAGATGTTCTCTATGTAAATAGCGGGGGAAATGGATTGGCTCCCTCTGCAGGCTGTGAGATGGCACTGCCACCCTGCATGGTGGTATAATGTGCTCTCCATTACCTAGAAGAGACACATCTACTGTCTGGAGTTCCAGGTTAGTCAGTCTGTATTATATTTATAAATATCTAAATACTGACTAAAGAGTTTTTTTTTCTTTCCCCCCCCCCCCTGTTTTTACCTGGTACCACACTTGCTGTTCAAAGCAAATTGAGATGGGCACAAACTGACAGTGGTGTAAAGTAACTAAGTACATTTACTCAAGTACTGTACTTAAGTGCAGTTTTGAGGTGATTTTACTTTACTGGAGTATTTCCAATTGTATATACTTTTACTTCTACTCCACTACATCTCAGAGGCAAATATTGTACTTTTACTCCACTACAATTATTTGAAAATGTTTTATATCTAGGCTATTTGAAAATAGCAGATCTACAAGTTCACAACGCGTTGTGGGCTTTAGTCCACAACGCGTTGTGAACTTGTAGATCTGCTATTTTCAAACATTTTAGTACTTTTACTTTTGGTACTTTAAGTACGTTTGGATACCAATACTTTTGTACTTTTACTCAAGTAAATTTTGAATTCCTGACTTTTACTTATAACAGAGTACTTTCTCCACCACTGTCTAAATCCGACTATTTTTTCCTGGTTTAAATGCAAATAAGAAAAGAAACACCACACTTGCTGTTCAAAGCAAATTGAGACGGGCACAAACTGATGCAGAAAACGACTTGTCCTTAGGGGTAGTAAAACCAACTTTCAGATGTTTGAAACATCATCTTTTTAGAGTCTTCATCATCACGCCCTACCCTCCTCACCCCCCGACTTAAGTTGCGTCTCCCCATGGTGAATGCTTCCTGACCTGTGTGCATCCTGTGTGGGTTGGAATGTCAAACGGTTTCCTGAAGCAGAGGTGTTTCGCCTCTTGTTTCCCTCCTCCTCTTATAACTGTATAAACGTTAGTCCTGCCTCGAGCATGGGAGACCTCAAGGCAGGGTAAATATTTAGCCGTGGTCATCTCATCCACTTTTCACTCTTATGGAGGTGCAACTGAGCACTCATACTTCTGAACATGCTTGATTTGACTCTGTAATGTATGCGGTGTGGGACCCTATATGTATGCAGCCATTTTTATTAGGTCTACTGGAAAGCCCCAAGATAGACACACACACACACACACACACACACACACACACACACACACACACACACACACACACACACACACACACACACACACACACACAGTGGTGGAAAAAGTACGGAATTCAAAATTTACTGAAAGTACAAAAGCATTGGTATCAAAATGTACTGAAAGTACCAAAAGTAGAAAGTACTCATTACACAGAATGTCCCCATTTCACAAGTTTTCAAATGTTTAAAATGTATTAAAAAATCTTTTGAGAATAGTCAACGTTTAAATAGGTTAATGTATGTTTTGTAATAATAATACAAATCTACAAAGTAACTAGTAACTCAAGTTTTCAAATAATTGTAATTGGAGGGAAAGTACAATATCTGCCTCTGAGATGTAGTGGAGTAGAAGCAAAAGTACTGAAAATTGGAAATACTCCACTAAAGTAAAAAATACCTCAAAATTGTACTTAAGTACAGTACTTGAGTAAATGTACTTAGTTACTTTCCACCACTGGACTCGCACGCACGCACATACACAAACACACACACACACACACACACACACACACACACACACACACACACACACACACACATCGAACTTGTTATATTGCGATGATGTTACACATTTTTATTAGGTGGTGTGACTGTGGAGCTGCTCCCGTGGCGCTCCAGAACAAATGTGTGCAAGACAGACTCTGAGCTCATAAATCCCCCATAGGACAGAGCCTGAAGATACACCGTTTTTTACATGAACGTGATAATAGACATGTGAACCCTCATCAGCGAACGTAATGAATTAAATGACTGAAGTCATGCGTGATAAAGGAGGCTGGGGGGATAGTGGGAGATTGATCGCTGATAGGCTTAAGGCCTTTGCAGACAGGGTGCGATTTTAATCGTTGCGTTCTTTACAACTTTACACTGCTTACAGGCAAAACAATGTGGATCATGTAAGAGTGAACGCTGCCAGTGTGTTTAACCACTTCTAGTCTTAGTGGAAATCTGACTTACAACTTCACTTGGACTTGTTTTGTTCCATCTACACTCTTCGCCAAAAATAGCGGATCTACAAGCTCAAAACCCTTTTGGCGGTGCGTTCTATCAAGGCTCCTCAAAGTTGGTGTTGATGGGATGATACGCACATGAATTACAGTATGGCAGTTCCTTTCAAATGTATGTGAAAATACTGCTTAGGCGTCTTCATGACATGACTCCAGAGATAACGTTTTGTCAGGTTTGGACAAAATCAGCATGAAGAGCTTCACATGGTATGCTTTGAATATGAATGGTTCATTTTGGTTCTGTGACTTACGGTTCAAAATCTGTAGGCCAAAAGGGGAGCACCATCTAGCCATCCCATCTGTTCTGGATTTAATTAGCTAAGAGTCAGACCGCGACACTGATTGTGACCTTGACCTTTGAGCTTTATAACCCAAAAGTGAATAATATGTTCAGGGTGGCTAGCCTATACGGATCATTCCTTCCAGGTTTCATGAAAATCTGCCCATCCGTTATCAAGCTATCTTCCTAACAAACAAACCCACACTCAAACAAACAGATCAAATGCCACTTGTTACTGTAAGGCAGGGTAAATACGTAATATAGCGCAAGGACAGATGTTGGGAGGATACATTTGGAAAAGAAATGTGAGCCCCCATTTCTCTCATCTGGTGATGAAACAGCTCGTACATACAGCCCCTCATCCCCTGACTCTCTGTCTCAAGCATTTCCTGCTGATGCTGCTGTGGCAACAGTGTCCAAGGACAACAACGTTCTTCTCGACCTCCGCTACAGTTGGCCATGTCAGCACAGCTGATGTCCAGCAGAGTCTGGGGTGGGGGTGTGCATGTTACTGGCCCAGTACACAACCAGTACTTAAGTCCAAGTGCAAGAGTCACCACTTATAAACAATAGACACGAGGATGAATAGCATATGTCTCTGTTTGCAGATTACTCAGATTCCAAGTTGTTACAATGCGTCGAGGAAAGAAGAAGAGGCAAGGCAAGTTTATTTATGTAGCACATTTTCAACAACAATGCGTTTCAATGTGCTTCACATAAAACTTTAAGCAACACATTATACACGTTATAAAAGGACATTAGAATACAATGAAACAATGAGACAATTAAAACAGAAAAATATGAGAGTCGAGAGTCAAACTAGAAAAATGTGCTCCTCTGCGCACAGTTCTCCGCCAGGCCAGGTAGTAGAAAATCTGATCAGATCCGTCTTGATCACATGACTATAGACATAATGTGTACCGATTTGCGTGTACTGATTTTGCGATAATGCGTAGTGTGTACCGATTTCTACTCTGTAGGAGTATATATTTTTTTTTAAATCGCAAGAAAGGGCCTCCTGGTGGAGCTATAAAAGGCAGATGTGAAAAATGTGGGGCAGAGGTTTTTCCTTTGCCTCTAGGTCTAGGAAGTGTGCGTGCAAAGTTCCACACTAATCGGTCCAGTTACAGTATAGGTAAAAGCGTGAATGGGCCGGTTAAAGCGCCACCATGAGGCCGATTTGAAAAATGTAGGATGGCATTTCTTCGTTGGCCTAGTAGGAATGTGTGTGCAAAGTTTCAAGGCAATCGCACGTTGCGTTCACGATTTGAGGCATTTTGTTCAAAGCGGACCGCTACTGCAAACTTAGGAAGCAAATCTTAGCCAATCAGGATGGAATATAAAAAATTGGACAGATCTGACAAAACCTTTAGGAGTAATATTAAAAAAAATATTTTGGCCTACAGGTGGCGCTATAACAGGCCAATGTGAAAGATTTGGGAGCTCCAGGGAGTGTGTGTGCACAGTTTCACGTCGATCGGTGCCGGAGATTAGCTGTACACAGACGGACGGACACACAGACACACAGACAGACGGACAGGGGCGAAATCATAGTCTCGGCCACGCCTTCGGCCTGACGGAGACAATTACAGTGCCTCTAATAAGGGTCCAAGTGTCAAAAAAGTGACACTATTCTTTAGTTGAAATTCAAATTCGTAACTCTGCCCTTTATCCTATTCCTTTCTTAGTTATAGTGGTGCTGATTAAGGGGCTGTATAAATTGTATTATTGTGGATTGGCTATTTACTTGTGCACTACACTCTTGTACGACAAAGAAGGTCATTCATTTACAAAAAAAGAAAGAAAAAAACATAAAGAGATGAAGTATGTTACAAGATACAAGGTTTCTTCTCTGCAGCATAATCAAATGCAAGCATTATCTGTACTTTCTAAGGTTTCACTGGTGTGAGCATTTGCTTCAGTGCCAGTAGTTGTGGGCATGTGTTTGAGCCAGAAAATACAAATGTAGTCCAGCTATTGCCAACAAGCCATGCTTTGACCCTCATGGAACAGTCCGGAGATGCAAGTGTGTTTTTTCTCCCAAATGGAACACAGAGTTAGACAGGCCTCTTGGGGGCAACATATTCTGTGTTTTTCAACTATACAGGGTATAGTCAAAACAAAGACATTATGAGTTTGTCCACAGTGAAAGGCTCTGATGGTATTATTATTGTGGGGCCAGGGAAATGGATTATATATCTGCACTTTGGAACTACCTGTCTGAGGATATTAGGATAGCAAAATCTGTTTAAAAATGTTAATCACTTTTCAAAACCCTTTTTGTTTATAGATTATTGCACTGATTGTGTCTGTTATTGCTTTAGTTATTGCACGTTATGGCTCATAATAGTGTGTGTAGCGACCCCCCAAAAGACCCGGCCGTAACTTGCTCCTCTAAGGAAGCTAGCTTTCTTGGCGTCGCTTGTTACCTCCCAGTCTGCCGAGCCGGAGGCCGGGGTTCGACTCCAGCTCGGTGTGCAAAACTTTACATTGGTGTCAGAAGTGAAGTGGGGTGTGCCCTTGCGTGAGGGACGTGAGGGACCGGCCTTGTGCAGTGAAGCGAGAAGCGCGAGGGCATGCTTCAGAAAGGAGGGGGTAGTGTAGCGACCCCGCAAAAGACCCGGCCGTAACTTGCTCCTCCACGGGAGCTAGCTCTCTTGGCGTTGCTTGCTACCTCCCAATCTGCCGAGCTGGAGGCCGAGGTTCGACTCCAGCCCGATGCACGTAACATTACATTATGCCTCATAATAGTGTCTCATCTTTACAGTTGTGTTATTTTATCAGTTATAAATCATTATCATTATATACAGTTTTAGATTGTCTATTATAATACACCTACACACGTGCACACACACACACACACACACACACACACACACACACACACACACACACACACACACACACACACACACACACACACACACACACACACACACACACACACACACACACACACACACACACACACACACACACACACACAGTCATGTGCACACATTTTTATATGCCCTTTTTATATGCCTATTGCCTACATCATTTCTCTTACGGAACTACAGTTGCTCTCTGCCCTGCTCTCCTTCTGTGTAAATGCTAGGATAGGTTGTTTTGTTTTGCCCTCCTGATAATGGCTTTTACCAAGAAACAAGGGAACTGGCATGCTTACCTCACTAGTCTTCAGAGTAGGATGGGTGCTGACCCAAAAGGCATAAAAATAGCAAATTAGGTCATCCGTACTCGTATGTAATATACACAGCAGTAGAGCTGCAAAAGTTCATCAAACAAATTGATTATAAAAAAATATTGATTGATAATTAATTTAATAAAATAATCGATTAATAATCAATCCCTATTTTGGACAAGTCATTATTATAGGCAAAAAGTTTCAAGAATGTTTAAAAGTAGTGAAAATAGCAGATCTACAAGCTCAAGTTGTGGGCTTTTTTTATCCCACGACCATTTTTTCACCCAGTGCCAATTGCCTAAAATGTAATCCTGGGCGCTAATCTCCCTCTGCCAGCCTGGGGAGAGCCCCAAATTGAGCTCATGCTTCCTTCAATGCATGAGGAATGAGCAGGCCGCTTCTTATCACCTGACAGGGGGGGGGGGGAGTTTCCCCGGTTGGACATAGCGCGTGGAAGGAACGCGTTATTCCAACCAGTTCCTTTCCTCTCCATCAGGCGCCCCAGCTGACCAGGGGGAGGCAGTATAATTACTGCATGTTTTTTTGTGAGGGTACCTACCCTTAAATGTAAACTTGACAGTTCCTGTTGATAGGCTTTTTAACAGATTAAATGCTCAGAATTCTTAGGGCTTAGTTACTAATCACTATAATCCATATTAACTAATAAAATATGTACACTTTTGCTTGACTGGGTTTTGAATCTAGATTGTTTAGCAGCTTCTCTGGAGTTTTACATTTTCTACTGTCCTAATGAAAAGGCTATATTTCCTTTTTCTTCCATATTCTTTTTTTTGTCAGTTTGTAATTTATTTATTTAGCATACTGTACATTAAGGCACATGCCCCTCCTAATGTCTGTGCACGCGATCCTGATTTGCATACATATATGAACACACGGATGCATGAATGCACACATAATCCTGCCACTTGCACAGGCAGAAAGAGAGAGATATTGGATTATTTTAGGCTGGGGCTTGTTATGGTCTCCACAACCTGGACTTCCTGTTCCCATGGTCACATTATTGCAGTCACAGTATAACCCATGATCATCTGCCAAGACCCCCTTTACTTCCACCCCAAACCCCTCACCCACCACCACAACTATTTAGTCCCCCACAAGCAAAGAAAATCCAAATCCAAACACACTCATATGAGCCAACTGATTATTAGCTGCTGTAGAACTACATAAACTATACTATGTATACATACGTAAATGTAAGTGTTTTTACACTTTAGACTTGCTTTGCTTTCATGGATTATGATTTATTTATTATGGTTAGTGGTGGAAGAAGTACTTTTACTTAAGTAAAAGTAGCAATACCACCGAAATAATCTATATAAAAGGCCGTGTTCAAAATGTTACTTGAGTAAAAGTACATAAGTATTGGCATCAAAATATACTTAAAGTACCAAAAGTAAAAGTGCTAAAATGTTTGAAAATAGCAGATCTACAAGCTCACAACGTGTCGCGGTGCGATGCGTTGTGAGCTTAGATCGACTATTTTCAAATAGCCTATGTATAAAATAGTGCTGAAGTGGTTAATGTATGTTTAATAATATAAGAATTTATGTCTGCAAAGTAACTAGTAATAAAGTTTTCAAAAATAATTGTAGTGGAGTAAAAGTACAATATTTGCCTCTGAGAAGTAGTGGAGTAGAAAAAAAAAAGTACAGCAAAAAAGTACAGCAATTTGGAAATACTCCAGTAAAGTTAAAGTACCTCAAAATTGTACTTAAGTACAGTACTTGAATGAATGTACTTAGTTACTTTACACCACTGGTTATCATGATCATCTGCCTTGATTGAAAAGTGCTTTTGAAAAGTGCTTTTCAATGCTGTATACATAGCTGTGACTACTGACTAGATTAGACTTTTCTATACCGTGAAGTTCCAGACAGAAATACATTATTTTATGAATTCTTCTTCAGTAATTCTCCATACAGCAGTACACATTTTTTTCGTAAAAATGTTTGAGAAAAAAAGTATAGGTGACCACAGGGCATTGCGAATGAATGGAAGGGATTGAAATGATTTTGGTGTGGGTTTTTGATGTTATTTTTAGATGTCCAAAAGGGGTTTTTGAAACTCTGTTTGTTTTTGCAAGTGTAAATCAATCTGAGATGTGTTTTTACAACTTCCACTCACTGCTGGGCAAGTACAGTAGAAAATGGCCATTTGATGTTCCAAAAAAATAAAATAATAATAATAAATAGTCAAAGCATTCTTTGTGTGAGCAAGAACTCAGAATGGCTCAGTTTTGGGTGGGACAGAGATTTTTTTTCTTTCTTTTTTTCTTCTTTTTTTTTTTTACAAACATCTACATTTTCCTACAAGGCCAAATGTTATGTATCCTTCAATACCCATGATTTAGACTGGATGTTTTCCAATAATAAACTATATCAGCAAGGAATTTGAGACGGTTTCCTTTGGGCCCTCGTTGCTCCAACACACCAAAAGGTTGAACAGTGAGGGATTATGGGTGCATCGTGAATACTGAATAGCTCTTTATTTGCCACCTCCTGTCCATGTGATCCTAACTGGTCATGTGACAAACCATGTTGTCCAACAGAACGTCCACTCACATCTTCCATGATGCTGCTGACGACGTTGGGCATGTTACTGTGACTCATGACGGACAAATAAACTGTGAAAATGAAGTATGCACTCGCTCATGTCCACAGAGTGCCCAGAAGGGCTGCTCGCACACCCACACAAATTACCACGTAATGTGACCGATGTCACAAGGGGGGTGCGTACTTCCTCTCCATCGCAGACGGCCGTTTGATATAGTAAAGTCTCACTAGTCCAAACTGAGTCTGAAAGTCAAGTGGCGCGTTATATACTGAAAGCCAAACAAAACACACACACACTTACTAATGGACGCAGGTCTTTGCATGTGTCATTGATTGAACATGTGCTATGTGCAGCATCACCTCCCAAACTCATGGATCAGACTGTGACGTAGGCTGGTCGCACTGTGGCCATGCAAGATGTTCCTCTTGGCACGAGTTTTGCCATAGCTTCCCTTAAATTACAGGCCCACGTTGGACTTCCAAAGGAGGTAATGAGTGGATAGCCTGAGTCATGTACTGTGTTGCCCCGTGCACTTCAATCAGCAGCTGTATCCACATGGTAGCTACCGTGACCAGAGAAGAGACTCTGCGTTCTGTTATACACTGACTGCACTCCATGTAAAACCACAGAGACACACATGTGACACATGCTTTACAGAGGAGTCCTGTCTTGTCTAGCTCGCATCCCTTCGGTGATGTAAAGTAACTAAAGTACATTTACTCAAGTACTGTATATATAAGTACACTTTTGAGGACTTTTTTTTACTTTACAGGAGTATTTCCCAATTTTCTGTACTTTTACGATCTACTCCACTACATCTCAGAGGCGATTATTGTACTTTTTACTCCACTACAATTATTTGAAAACTTTAGTTGGTAGTTACTTTGTAGATTTTATTATTATTACAAAACATACATTAACCACTTTAGCCCTATATACATTTTGACCATTTGAGAATAGCCGATCTACAAGCTCACAATGCGTCGCGATGAGTTCTTTTACCACCACTGGTGACATGCTTACAGAGGAGTCTTGTCTTGTCTAGCTCACATCCCTGTTCCCTGTGTGAGTATGACCATCTGTGTCCCTGGAGTGTCAATAAGGAGGACAGAGCACATAGTTTTCTCATCGAGGGCCCCCTAAGAAAAGAAGCATCCCAGAGCCTCATCTCACATCTGGATGACCTAGAGAGAGGGCAGAGGCCAGGGTTACAGTGGAGGAGGAATAGGGGGGAATTCATCCTAACATGTCTCTTCCTTCCTGCTTTGACCCACGGCACCTTCTGTGCAATAATCATAACAAATTGGGAGATGGTAGATAAATTGTGGCATTTGGCATTTGGACTACTTTAGTAGGCTGATGCAGAGTGAAAATAGAATGTAATGTTCTCTTCTAGACATTTTAAATGCATGTATATACTGCATAGAAACCCGGCAGTGTAAATCAGGAGTTTATGGGAACCTAGAGACATTCAGTGAGGGCAGACTCTGGGAGCAGACTGGTGGATCTTGAGAATAGAATTATTCATTCTAGCTTTACAACTCCCTTGACTTTCCCATAGGGTTATACTGTGGATATATCCAAAAAAGTTGATCGATTTTCTGCTGTAGGCTATTATCAGCTTCATTAGGTCATTGAAGTCAGAGTTAAGAAGCATTTGCTTCACACACCAAGCATATCAGTGGCTTTGCTTTTGCTTTTCTACTAACTGCTCCCTAACAAATATCTATATTAGGAAATGAATGGGTGGCATTCAGGAATGCCTCTTAAAATGATGTTTTTCTTTGAGGATTCTTTTTAAAGAAGCACATCAGGTTAATGCATAGATCTGCCCCTCTTTTAAAGTAGCTGTATAATAGCTATTTAGATTTTCCCAGAACAGAATTCTTCAAGAGTTCTATAAACATGTATCACTTTGTATGTTGTTTTCTTTAGTGTTAAGAGTTGCAGGACAACATATCAAAAAGCACGCCTCAGATATAACTGCCAAAACATACGGCAATCTCACTTGGCTCACGGCCAGAGTTCTTACAAAGCAGCCTGTCTGTTACTAATCAGAACCAACTGGAAGGAGCCTTTCCCCAGCTTGGGTAAGATAGTGAGCTGTAAGGAGGAGAGAAATATCACCAGTCCAAGTGGAGAACAGGAAAGAGAGAGAGAGAGAGAAAGATTTCCAGAGACATGCGGGAGTCAAGAGGAAGTATCACAGAGCAAAACAAAATAGGAAAAGAGTAAAGTAGTGGACGTTGGGATGAATAGATGAGCGGGACGCGCTTTGATCCTGTGAAACAGGGGATGGGGCTCTTAGGATGTGACTCACACTGTCAGAATCACTGGGGTGGGAGGTGAGAAGGAGTAGGGGAGAGCGGAGGGGAGCCAGAGTGGAGTAGGGGAAGAGAAAACCCTGCCCCTCTCACACCAGCCCGACTCTAGGCATTCAGCGTCAGCAAAAACCCTAATGTGATCAAGATGGAAGCTGTCTATGGGCTTTTTACTGTTCCCCAGACTTTCTGCCTGCCATTGGGGGCTCCCGCGTCTCTCCGTTCATTTGCCAGTCAACATATTAAACGTGATTAATTGAGGATCCAGAAAAATGCGTCTCACTCTGACCCAGGAAAAGGATTAGTATTCAAGGAAAAAGTGTCACTGGAAGGAATTGGAATCATTATGTCCTAAATCGGGGGATCGCTGCAGAATGAATGAAGGGGAAACTTGCTAAAAAGTCTCATTGAACAACCTCTGTCTTTTTAACCGAGCAAGAACTGGAACTGCACCCACGCTTCTGGATTGTTGATTGCCTGGATAATAATGAACTATTTGACAGACTGCTACTGGTGTATATCATGAGAGACTTTCTCATCTCTTCGTTGGAATACAGGCAATAAGTACATATTCTTGCTGCAGCATGAAATTCCTTTACTGTATTGTTGTAATACGTTTTAACATTGGATTGAGGCTATCTCAAGCAGCATTTGTTATGGGATGTCCACCTTTTTACTTGTCAAATAATCAGGTGCTAGTTTGTGTCATGCTGACAGTTGGCTGTTCAAACATCCAGCTGTAGTATAGTGAGGAAAAGAAACAGCGTTGAAGAGGTGGAAGTTTAGAATTTTGGCTTATGGGTGTTTGAAATGTAGTTACAGTATATAAAAAGCAGATTCAAATCATATAGCATAATAACATACAGTAAAACTACTTCTCTTTCAAAGCTTTTACAAATGTTTCTGAAACCCTTGTCATTAACTCTGCATATGGATGAACTGGTCTTTTCAGATAGGTAATAATGTGTTACTATAGTGTAAATATAATGTAGCCTTTTAATGGTAAAAGCTATAGATATATTGTAAAAAACTTTATTTATCAAAAATGATCATTTAGCACCCAGGGGGGACAGGAGGAAAAAACACAAATAATAAACTTTATTTATTATTTGTTTATTATTTTATTATTTTTATTATTATTTATTTTATTTATAAATGCAATGCACCATCGCAGCACAGTTTTTTCCTCGTATATAATGTTTCAGAATATGTACAGAAATTAATCAGATGCTCCAGTTGTTTGTAAGTGCGAGACATAAGCTGTCCCAATAGATGTTCCACACTAACCTAGCAGTATGAACCTATACTTAACAGACTTTACAGTATTCATTCTTCTATGTGGATGCAATTTTCAGGGCTCAAGGCTGTTAAGTTAGTAGGAAAGGTCATAAAACATTTCTCTCTCTCTGATATCATGATTATTGTTACGTTCCCTTGATGACCCTATCGGTATGCTCTGCAATTTCAAAGTTTTTGCTTATAGTGTTTATGTGATCTGTTTAGACCAAAGCAGTGTCCCAGGTAGCAGAAATGGTCTTTATATGTGTCTCTCTGGCCCTCTCTCTGCTTCTGCTGTCCCGTGTATATTCCCTGCTAGTGTAGAGCTGGACTGTGCCTGTAAAGTTAAGGCTCATGTGATGGTCCATCTGTATTTTCAATTGACCTTTTTCCACAGCAGACATTGACGTGTCACCAGTGGTGGAAGAAGTACTCAGATCTATTACTTAAGTACAAGTAGCAATACCGCAATGCAGAAATACTCTGTTACATGTAAAAGGCCTGTGTTCAAAATGTTACTTAAAGTACAAAGGTATTGGCATCAAAATATACTTAAAGTACCAAAAGTAAAAGTACTAAAATGTTTGAAAATAGCAGATCTACAAGCTCACAACGCGTCGCATCGCGATGTGTTGTGAGCTTGTAGATCTGCTATGTTCAAATAGCCTATGTATAAAATAGGGCTGAAGTGGTTAATGTATGTTTTATGATATAATAATTTATATCTGCAAAGTAACTAGTAACTAAAGTTTTCAAATAATTGTAGTGGAGTAAATATATTATTATTATTATTATATAAATATTTACCTCTGAGATGTAGTGGAGTAGAAGTAAAAGTACTGAACATTGGAAATACTCCAGTAAAGTAAAAGAACCTCAAAATTGTACTTAAGTACAGTATTTGAGTAAATGTACTTTATGTTACTTTACACCACTGCGTGTCACACATAGGTAAATGCAGCTGAAGGTAATAGGTCTATACTTCTGGGTCTGGTTCATTTAGGTTTTTACTGTTTGCCAACATGGATGGACAACTTCTGTATATTTAAATCCATGGTGGCACACAGAAACCCCCAAATTAAACAGTTTCCCCTAAATAATGTCACGCTTCAGTTTTGTTTACCCTCACATGTCAAAATGTTGCAGTGAAAAATGTCCATAGCCTTTTTTTTCTTGTGAGGAAACAACTCACTGGATCATTAGTGCTTTTCTGACTTTTCTGTCAGTTATGTTCTCGGTTGCATCATCGGAATCCACGTCTGTCAGAGCTTTTGTGGGTTTAAGGTTATGTGGAGTATGAAGTTTTGCTGAATTATCAGAATTGCTTTGGACAGTTAGTGTGTTGAAGGTTTGTGGTTTGAACTGCTCAGACTGGTTCGCCGTCTCTGTATGTCGTTAAGAAGTAAACAAGGGAATCTAGCCATATGTTGTTTATCATCCTCGTGTTTTACAATAACAACTATTTTACAGACCATTTCTTCCAAGGACGTTAAAAGCAAAAACAAAACTTTTAAAAATAACTGATGTTCCGGACAGAGTTCATAGAATGCAACTAATTATTTTGTTATGTTAAAGTCCTGGAAATCTTTTCTTGGAATGTCATCAGCTCTCCATCTCTCAGCATAGTACGACTGGGGATCATGTCAGCTTATACAGTACAGACCCAGCTGAATTTACACTTTCCAGGGGAGCGCTAATGGAACATGATCACGCCCCTCTTAAACCTCCACTCACTACTCCCCAGCTGTTTATTTTCAAACTGTAACATTACTCGCCAGATTATCATCTGCAAATTCAGTTAACCCCCTAACTTTGGAGGCTTTTTGAACATTAATAACAGTTTCCCACCCCCCCCCCCCCCCCCCCCCCCCCCGTTCTCCCTCTTCTCTCTTGTCTTTTTACAGGAGGCTCAACTGTTCCGCTTCTGCATTTTTGTCTGGTCTGCGACGACGCAGCTCTATGGGATAGCAGTGGGCGTCCGCCATGCCAGTAGCCATACGGAAAAGAAGTTGGGAAGACCACGTGACCCACCGATCGGGATTGCAGTACAGCTACGATGACCTGGACCTGGTCTGCTGCCATGGGGTCAGCGGCGAGTCGGCCTGGGTGGGGGGGACGGGAGGCTCCAAGCCCAGCCGACGGGCGAGGTGTGTCTCCATGCCGGAGTGCTGCCATCAGCCGCCACCCACCGTCGACCTGTCCCAGGCATTGGCGGTGACGACTTCACATTCCGTGGAGGAGTCGGAACATTTGGATCTGGTAGAAGGGAGTGGACATGATGTGGCACATGTGGATTTTGGGGGGAACTCGGTGGATGGTTCCGATGGGGCTTTGGAAGTCGAACTGTTTCAAAGATTACCCGAGTCAGGGCGACCCAAAACAACGGACGCAGAGGACACCACAGAGTCTAACTGTAACTCAAACTGTGCTGTGTTACTGTATAATGCAAACAGTTGTACCAATGATGATGGCAGTGGCCACAATGTGAAAACGATGAAAAGCAAAGGTGAGGATGGTACAGGCGGTATCGAGAATCACAACATCTGTGGTGAGCGTGATGATGCCTTGGCTCGGGCGCATAGCTCAGGAGAAGAGCAACAATGCATTTCTATTCGTTCGGACAATGGACCCCCACTGTCTGCTTCCGCTGGTGAACAGTCTGGCGAACATCCAAAGCCGCAGGAAACAATGGAGAGCCATATAGACGGTCACATAGCTCCTGAGCCCTCCAAGAACACACTAACACAGCCTCTTTCTGCCGAACTGGAAACACAGACAGATCTCCCAGATGTTGAACAAGACAAAACCTCCACCACAGGCCATGTTGGCTCAATGGTAAATTTGCCTGCAGCTGCAATGGATTGCTCAATTAACCCCAAGGAGAATAACGATTCGATGACAAATGCAAACAAGACCGGGGAGCTGATTGTGAGTGTTGAGCGGGACAAAGGGGTTTCAGAACAGAGGAAATCAGATGCCGCTGACGAGCTTCGTGGATTAAAAGACTCCAGCACTCAAAGCAACACACCCCACACCCCAAATGAAACCGTGGCATCACACCTTCGTTCCCAGGAACATCATGGACTAAAAGCTCCTGCAGAGAAAGATCTTTGTGATAGTACAATGCCAGTGGTTCTGGTCCATGGTTGTGAAATACCCCACCAGACAGCGCTGGAACAGCAGAATGTCGAAATGGCTGCAGTGAATCAAGCCAAGAGAGGGGAATGGTCTGGAGCAGGGAACGTTGTAAGAGAAGCCGAAGTCACTTTTGAGACTCCATCAACAGATATGTGTGCCAAAGCTCAGCACTGTGCCGAGGATATGGATTGTCACCTGACACCTGAAAAAGTGGATGTCGCAGAGTCAAAAACGGACAAAAGACATGCGCCGACAAACAATCACTGTATTAATCAGGCCACGGAAGATGACGTTAGTAGACACACAGCATCCAAAGACGTGACCTCTTCTTCTGAGGTCCAAACACAAGCTTACATGGTACCGCCGGACAGCGGCTGTTTAAAACTGGACACCATCCCCGAGGTCAGTGCCTCAGAGGCCGATGACAACGCTGTCACACAAAATAACACGGCCGCGACTGTCGTCCACGCTCCGGCGGGTCCACTCACTCACACGGTTCATGAAAATACAACTACTCAACGACAGCCAGGGTGCTCTGCAGAGGTCAGCGATGAGCTGTCCCCGGAGGGACTCCATGACAACCAAAGCTCTGGTCGTTACGTAGGTGAGTCACCTGCCTCTGAGGTGGCAGATGGTCAGAGGGGACACCGCAGGCCGCAAGCCACAGGCTCCGAAATGGAGGACATGGTGGAGGTGGCAGCACAGGCAGGCAGCACTCAACTTCCCAGTACAGCTTTGGATGGGAGGAGAGAGCCTGCCGGGGAGCAGAAAGAGGATAGCACAGTGAAAATGCGCATGAGAAAGGTAAGGTTCAATTTACTGTTTGTATCTCTGCTTGTTGTTGACCCAACAAATGCATATTTTACTTTATGCGGATGCTCTAGGTCAGTGGTTCTCAAGCGTTTTCAAATTGACACCCACGGACCCCCATTTGAAAAGATATGCCAGGGACTCCCATAAGAGAAGATTTTTTTACGGAGCAGTTAGCAGTGATTCTCAAACATTTTAATTTCAAGGACCCCCAGTTTGACATGCATTAAGGTACGGGCCCCCATTTAATGCCATTTCTATCTCTGGGACCAGCATTTATATTGTAAAATCAATGTTAATTTAACTCTGAGAGTGTACAAATGCTCTCAGAGTTACAGACCCGTAAGGGTCCATTTGGTTCCTAACCGTCCATCATTTAGCTGGGGACCCCCTGGAACTCCCTCAAGGACCCCTGGGGGTCCCCGGACCCCACTTTGAGAACCAATGCTCTAGGTGGCATGGTATCTATCTACAGTAGGAGTAGGTGGATTATGATGTCATAATTGTGATGAATTTGAATTAGCGTTAGTTTAATATTTGTCCTCGTGTCTGGGTTGTAATCGCAATGTTGGCACTGCAACACTTCAAATTCAGTTACTTTGTTATATTAACCGACACCTACTAGGCACAACACAGAGTGTCCAAATCATTTTTTGTCCCAGTCTCGCTCTGGCACGCCTCTCGGAAAACAATGACTTCACTCTCACATGCTTGCAGATCTGTAACTGGGGGATCTGTAAAATGTTTTACTCTTTCCCAACCCCTCATTGCAAAACAAGGTCCTATAAGGGCATGGAGTCTTTGGGAGTCTGAAAGCACAGTACAGAATGACACTGGCCTGCAACAGCCAAGAGCATCCCAATGAAAAGCTAAATACCACTACCTGAATACCAAAATATCTAAAGCTACTTACACACTATTATCCAGCTTGCTAGCTTGCTAAGTACAGTAATTTGCCAAAAATGTGACACCATTAATAAGTGGTATTAGGCTTTTGTTTCTTAGGGAACCAAGCAAAAGGCCAAAGAACTGACACAATGTTTATTCACTATTCGTGGTCATAGTGTTAGCCCTTTGGAAATGACAACAACGGAGCCATTATTTATAAGCCAGCTAGGGCCTATTAAAGTGGGCATGTTGTTTGGAAAGGGACCAAGTGAACACTAATACCCGCGTGCTGAATAATAATGTTAGTACGTGTGAAACTTTGGAATTGCTGATGTTCGCTCACCTGTTCATAACGACCCTCCCAATGTTTGTGCTCATGAAAGTGCTCATTATGCAGAATGTCCCATTTCACACGTTTTCAAATGCATAAAATGCTTGCAAATATTTTGAAAATAGCAGATCTACAAGCTCACAATGCGCCGCACCGCGACGCATTGTGAGCTTGTAGATCTGCTATTTTCAAATGGCCGAAATGTACATAGGGCTGAAGTGGTTAATGTATGTTTTGTAATAGTAATCAAAATCTAAAAAGTAACTAGTAACTAAAGTTTTAAAATAATTGTAGTGGAGTAAAAGTACAGTACAATATTTGCCTCTGAGATGTAGTGGAGTAGAAGTAAAAGTACTGAAAATTGGAAACACTCCAGTAAAGTAAAAGTACTTCAAAATTGTACTTAAGTACAGTACTTGAGTAAATGTACTTAGTTACTGTACACCACTGGTTTTAAATAAATGTGTTGCAGCCGTAAAAATGATTTGATAGTTCAGTCTGGTTCATGGCGTGAATAATGCGTGTGGTCATTCTTCCGCAGTGTGTTTGCACAATGCGTCACACACACGTCGACATCCTTTGGTTTTTATCTGCGGTTCAGCTCAAAAGCTAAATCCCAGAGGATTGACTGTATCACCATCACATTATTCAACATAGATTGAATGTTTGCATAGGGAACGTTGCCGGCCCTGTCAGCCGTCACCAATGCTGACATAACACCGCTCACTGCCAAAGATGAGATGGCCTCTGAGATCACAGGGCTCCGGTCCAGCCTTAACATTTAACATTGGTTGCACTGGCATGCCTAAACTGTTTCCTTTAGGTGCACCAGCACGTGATTTGAGACAGCACCTCATTGCCCATGATTTTGGTGCTTTCATTTGTTTTTATGTTTTTAAATACAGCACAAAGAAGAAATCACAATACCAATTGTTAACAAAAATAAGCAGATTTGTACAAGCTATTCTTTGTGAAAGGCATATATTTTGGGCTTTTTTTCTATGTGTTAGACTCTGGCTGTGGCTCAGAGTCAGATGTTGGGTCAGGATTAGGCATCTTTAGGGACATAGGTGTTAGGGGGGATAGGTGTTGGAGCGCTAGCCTTATACCTCCACTCGTGATATAGGGTCTGGGCTCACGACCGGGCACAAGTGATTTGGCCACCACAGCTTTTCTCTTGACGAAGAAATGATGAATAGTTCTCTTCACTTTTACGATTTTACGGTTGTGATGTTGCTGTAGAGGTGGAGAACAGGGCACCCTTTAACGCATACATGCCTTATTTCCCCCCACGCATTCTAGGCCTGTACGTAAATAATCAATTTCATGTTTCACAGATGTAATCGTGAGACTACTTGGAAATGAATTCAGACATCCTATTTGGTCAGCTGTTGCACCTTGCCCTCTTCTGTTGATTAGGACATTGTACCCATCCCCCCCTTCCATCAGGCTCGGAGACACATAAACAGAGGCTGTTACCCACCGTTTGGCCAAAGCTAAAAGTTTGAGAACCACTGGGTTAAGACACTTGAATATGATTGAATAGGACACACCTATTAAATAAAAAAAACACAAAAAAAACATCATTACCAATAATCATGATTAATAATCATGATTACAATACTAAGCAAAAAATAATTAGGATGATCATTTTAGCCGCAGGCAGCACAGGAAAATATCAGCGTCAGAACCAATCAGAGTAGAGGCAGAGTAGGGGTGGGTCTTAGTTTGCAGAATGCGGGTGGGGACAAAAAAGAAAGAAAATGCTACACACATACTGTACACACACTGACAGACCTGCAAAATGTCAGGCGCCCAATGAAAATGTTTAGTCGCACTTGACAGATTTTTGGTTGTATGTGCTTCCAAAATGGTCGCACTCTGGAGCCCTGGATCACAGTCCTGGAAAAACAAGGAAAACCTTTGAGGCTTTTTATTGCTCCAGCCACGATACGTCTGAGCCGCCAAGACCAAATCCATCCACCATATTGTAATGACTTGACTCCGTAATATTTCATGTGTTTTTCATGCTGCATGCAGCCAATTTACTTTACAAATAATGCCTTGGGGAAGATGTACTAGTTTGCGCTCCAAGGCTGAATCACAGAGTTATCCCTGGATCCACCTTATTACAGTCTTATCATGCAACGGAAGCAGGAAAATCCACGTTGATATTGGATGGATCATCTTGTCTGTCTTTGTCTGTGCGTACCCATCACCCACCCGCACACATACACCCAATGGAGACAAAATGGATGGATGTGAGGGAGAGATGGAATGGTGAAAAAGAAGGGAAATGGAACCAGTGGTGGCTGACATTATTATCCCCATGGCAAGCCATTCACCTATTGTTTAACACAGTGGTTTTCAACCTTTCCAGGCCGTGACCCCCCCAAAATAATCATATTTGAACTGGGGACCCCGCACCCTGACAAGCAGTTAGAATGTAGGAGTTGAGACACTCAATTTAGTTTGACTATAGGTTCCATAGACACATATTGTGAAAATAGCAGATCTGCAAGCTCACAACGCCTCGCAATGTGAGCTTGTAGATCGGCTATTTGTTTGCCTCTTTCATTTATTATTTGACAATTTGACCAGTTTTTATAGTATAGTTTGTTGATTACTTTCGACTTTCTTTCTTTTTTTTTAGGTATTAAAAAGGTCTTAAAAGTCCTTAAATTGTCACTTCACTGTCATCTGGGGATCCCCCCCCCCAAAAAAAAAATCCCACAGGTTGAGAACCACTGGTATGATAAGTGGGTTACGGGCTAGGTTCGAGGTCTGTGTCACTCAATCAGCCACTTCAGCCCTAATAACTTCATCGTACCACGATTAGGGAAAATAAAATAAAACTTATTTTTGCAATTCTTTCGAAAATTGAGAAAATGATTTTTCTTTTCATTTTTGAAACCTTTCGCCTATAAAATGACATGGCCAAAATATGGACGCCACGGTTGAAGCGGTTAAGACATTGGTTCTCAAAGTGGGGTTCGGGGACCCCCAGGGGTCCTTGGGGGGGTTCCAGGGGGTCCCCAGCAATATGTGTTAATATGGCGTCACAATCATTTTAACCACTTTAACCTTTTATACTTTGTAGATTTGCTATTTTTGAAAAATCATGATTTTGTTTGCAAATCTTTGAATATATATATTTTTATAGCGAACATTTGTAACTCAAATCTTTGCTTCTGGGGGTCCCTGGATCTAAATAGTTTGAGATGGGGGTCCGCGGCCAAATACATATCATGTTGAGGGTCCTTGTCATGAAAAAGCTTGATAACCACTGGGTTAAGAGACACTTGAATATGATTTTCCTTCTTAAGACAGTGACCTGCGGTTGTCACACTGACAAGATATTGTCCAAGTCACAGGGTAAATCTCTTGTAGCCCGTGATTATGTCCCCAGGGGTCTATGTTGTTGCAGGATCTGCCTGTAAAATGAACCCATCTGGCTTGCATAATGGGCACAGAGATGGACCTGATAATGGGCTTTGTTACGCTGTTTATTTGTTTTAGCAACAGGCCTTATCTTGACCTCGGGGCTACGCTGGCTCACATCTTCTATCTGCCACCAGACACGTTGGCAGCATCGCTGTCACACATTGGTTTATCTCTATCTTTCTCTGTAGCTCATGTTGTTGTTTTGTGTGTGTGTGTGTGTGTGTGTCTCACTTTTCCTTTATTTTCATGCGTGGAACGCCTGCATAAAACTGAGTGATTTATGCCTGTTCTGATGAGGTCATCGCTGAACGTTGGCTTTCAAGCTGACCTTATTCCAAAAAGCAGAGGCCCACAATGCAATGGGACAGGTTTGAGAAATATGACGGAGACCGCAGTGTGTGTGTGTGTGTGTGTGTGTGTGTGTGTGTGTGTGTGTGTGTGTGGGTAGAAAGGGGGCGTTGGGAAGAGGGGGGAGGGAGGGGGTCTGGCAGTTCAAACAGTGTGGGAACTGTCTCCCATCTCAAAAAAACAGGAAGTGGCGAGGAATGTAACAGAAAACCCTAAAAAGATGAGAAAATGGGGGGAAAATAGCTTTCTGAGAAGACCACCAGAAAGCCCCCCTAACAACATGCCTTTCTGGAGGGTATCTGACATTGGCGCTGTACAGTTTCTGTGGTTTGTTGTTGCCATCTTTGACCAACCAACTATTTGTTCATTCAGCCAAGCCTTGTAAAGATGTCATTGTTTTGCTACGATACAGCGTTGCATTGAGACGAGAGAACGACGTGATGTTGTTGTGTGTGACTGTGCGCCTGCTAGCGAGGAATGCCAATGGAAGCATCGCCGTGAGATGCATTTCCATGACACACACACACACACACACACACACACACATAGCCTCCATGCCTGTGTGTGCGCCCTCAGCAAATCCAATAGGAACAGCTTTTGACAGGCAAATTGGGCTCTAACTGGAAAATAAATGTAAGCGCGAGTCACAAGACGTTATTAAGGATGGAGTCTGGAGCCAGGCATGGAGTTTTGGACCCTTATGGCCTTGTTTATCACGGTGCAGATTCCACGTGACGTAGGATCTATAACCCTGTAAGCTATAACTCTGTCAGTTAGACTTTGTTGTGCACTGGTGTCGTGGACAGAAGAAAAAAGAAGATCTGCAACTGCAAGCTCTTGTGAGCTTATAGATCTGCTATTTTCAGTGTGTGACACCGGCATGCGACTATACTATCCCAGCTGAATGTCTACTCCATTGGTTCTCAAACTGGGGTCCGGGGACCCCCAGGGGTACTTGAGGGGGTTCCAGGGGGTCCCCAGCTTAATGATGGATAGGAACCAAATGGACCCTTATGGGTCTGTAACTCTGAGAGTGTACAAATGGAACCAAATGGACCCGTTAGGGTCCATTTGGTTAAGTTAACATTGATTTTACAACATGAATTGGGGTCCGAGAGATAGAATTGCCATTAAATGGGGGTCCGTAGACCTAATGCATGTCAAACTGGGGGTCCTTAAAATGTATCTTTTCAAATGAGGGTCCACGGGCTAATAGTGTCCATTTGGGGGTCCTTGACATGAAAAAGTTTGAGAACCACTGGATTCTACTCGACAAACATTGTAAATCGTTTGTCAAACGTCAAGGCACTATTGCAAAAGAGCATTTGTTTTGCTCCTGTATTGGCTCTTGTATGAATATGAAATCCATTCTGATCCATTTTTACTCAAATGAACCGCCTTCATAAAAGCGTTGCGCCTCCAGGAGCAGTCAGCGAAATGTAAAACAGACTTGTTGTGTTCAGTTAAACTCTCGAACATAATCCCATGTAGCTATAGTATGCGCGCATGCAAGTCACGGTAGTCGTGTCTCCTATGATCTCACTCTCATAAAGCGTTTAACAGGGGTCTGTAAGTGCAGATTGTAACAGGGTTTGTTTGGGCCTAATGAGCCAGCCCTTGTGAGATCATCTCTTGGGGTTCTTCTCGGAGGAGAGAGCCTTTTGAAGAGAGAGCCACACAACCACACACACACACACACGCACGCACACACACACACACACTTTTTCATGTCAAGGACCCCCAAAATTATATGTATTTGGCCACGGACCCCCATCAAAATATTTTATTCCAGGGACCCCCAGAAGCAACGATTTGAGTTAAAAATGTTTGCTTTAAAGATATATATATTCAAAGATTTGCACACATTTTCACGAATTTTCAAAAATAGCAGATCTACAAGCTCGTAGCGCGGCACTCGGTGCCGCGCTACGAGCTTGTATATCTGCTATTTTTGAATAGCCCAAAGTGTAAAATAATGCTTTTTAGCTCAAATCTAAAAATGACACAGTTCCAGGTCTTAACGGGTTAAGAAGCTACAACAATGTCTTCGTCTACTCCTATTTCTAGGCGTATAGACATAGAAGGGTAGAGCTAGACAACGGTGTATTATTATTGTCTTACTGGTGACATACCACCTGAGGTCAGTGTAAGACTTACTACCACAGACCAGTAAGGGCTTCAGAGCAGACGGAGTGGAGGAGAGACATGCATGTATCTGTGTGTGTGGGTGACATGACATGATGTGTTCACCAAAGGGGACAATAAATGACATCAAACAGTGTGAAATGACAATAAGACTACACAGTAAAAGCCTGAGGGAGAATTTAAGAGGATTTTTACGGTGTAGTACTGTAGAACAGTGGTGGAAAAAGTACTCCCATGTTTTACTTAAGTAAAAGTATCAGTACTGCAATGTAGAACTACTCTGTTACAAGTAAAAGTCTGGAATTCAAAATGTACTTACACAAAGTACAAAAGTATTGGTATCAAAATGTACTTAAAGTACCAAAAGTAGAAAGTACTCATTATGCAGAATGTACCATTTCACAAGTTTTCATGTATAAAAATCTTTTGAAAATAGCAGATCTACAAGCTCACAATGTCGCATCGGCTTGTAGATCGGCTATTTTCAAATGGCCGAAATATATATAGGGCTGAAGTGGTTAATGTGTATGTTTAGTAATAATAATCAAAATCTACAAAGTAACTAGTAACTAAAGTTGTCAAATAATTGTATAGTGGAGTAAAAAGTACAATATTTGTCTCCGAGATGTAGTGGAGTAGAAGTAAAAGTACTGAAAATTACAAGTACAGTACTTGAGTAAACGTACTTAGTTACTTTACACCACTGCTGTAGAAGAATCAAGAGGAGACAGAATATGTGTGTTTTCAAATGTATTTTTTGGGGCTTTTCTGCCTTTATGTGACAGTACGGTACAGTGGAGATTGGCGGGAAACGGGGGAGAGAGTCGGGGAGCGACACGCAGCGAAGGTAGAGGCAGAGGAGAGCTGAGGAGCAGCTGTGTGTGGTGGTCACGGTCAGGGTTGCCAGATATGCTTATTATAATTTCCCCGCGAGATTTTATTTGAAAATAGCCGATCTACAAGCTCACAACGCGTCGCGATGCGACGCGTTGTGAGCTTGTACATCTGCTATTTTCAAATAGCTGATGTATATGTTAAAGTGCTCACGTGGCCCATAGTCGCTTCTTTTGGGCTGGGTTTGCCTAGACCGTGTTGCTTGTTTCTCTCACAGAATCTGGCAACACTGTGGTCACGGTGGTCACGCTGGTGCATCGGGGGGTCATTTGGTTACTGAGTCTAAGTCCTCCACGTTGGACCATATATAATCAGGGCCTTTGTGGATACAGATCTCTGGCAACCTTTGAACCATCTACTCCCTTTGTTGTTCTCGCTCCGCTCTCTCTCTCTTTCTGTCTATCTACCACACACACACACACACACACACACACACACACACACACACACGTATGAAATAGGGCTTGTATGTGTGTTTTGTGATAATAATTTCGCCTCTGGGATGTAGCAGAGTAAAAGTGTGAAGTATTGAAAAAATGTAAATACTCAAGTAAAGTAAAAGTATCTAAATGTACTTAGCTACTTTGAACCACTGTCTAAAGGTGATGTTGTTACGGGATGTTTGAATAACTGAGGTCCATCTGTCAGTGAAACCCAATTGGCCATCTGGTCGTGTTGGCAGTGCATTGGCCAGTGTTGCCAAGTATGCTTATTATAAGCGTCTTTGGGCTTGTTTTTCTGTGAACTTGCTTGTAGATATTGGTAGTTGTGGTGGGTTGTGGTTTTTTGGGCTTGTTTCCCAAAGTGTAGTTGCTTATTTGGGCTTGCTTCCTAATGTTGTTTTAACCAGTGGTTCTGAAACATTTCCATGTCAAGGACCCCCAAAATTAATATGAATTTGTCCACGGAACCCCATATGTAAATATTTTGTGCCAGGGAGCCCCATCGTACCCGATTTGTGTTGTTAAAATGTTTCAAAAAATATTCCAAATATTTCACTCTGTTTCTTTATTCGATTTTTTAAAAACACGTTGCATCGAAACGCGATGCGACATGTTGTGAGCTTGTAGATTGCTATTTTCAAATAGCTAATGCACATAGGTTTAAAGTGCTCATGTGGCCTAGTCGCTTGTTTTCATAGCCCCGGTTGCTTATTTCTCTCACAACATCTGGCAACACTGGCTTTGACCTGCCACGCTGGTCCGCACGGAGTCAACATCGCTGATGAATGCCTTCACTGTGTGACTTTGCCAGCTAGTGCCAACCTCCCTCTCCTCCCCATAAAACTGATGAAATTATGGAGATTGCAGCAGGGCGAGTTTTACTACCTCCCTGCCCAGAATAGCGTCCCTATTCTGGGCATTCCATAATAGGGGAACATGTGGTGAAAATAGGATAACGTTGGGTGAAAATAGCCAATCTACAATGGCAGTTCTCAAAGTGGTGGTCTGGGGACCCCAGGTGGTCCTTGAAGGGGTTCCAGTGGGGTCCCCCAGCAATGCAATACAATCTGTTTAACCCTATTTTATAATATTTTTTCGAAAGATTTAAAAAAAAATACACATTTTGAAGCTTGAAAGGGTTTTATCACAAATCTTCCCTTCTAGAGGTCCCTGGTACAAAATATTTTCAGATCCGCGGCCAAATACGTATACATTTTTTGGGTTCTTGACATGAAAATGTTTGGGAACTACTGATCTACAAGCTTGAAGAACTGCTACTTTCGGCAAAGACATTTGATGTAGAGATGAAAAAAGCACAGAAGAGACCCCTGGGGGACCCCAGTGAACGTGAAGTATATAGGGTATAAGTGGTTAATAGTTGGGTAAGAGTGGTTGAGTAAGAGTTACTTTGTTGTGTGACAACCAGAAGAATAGACAGGCCATTTGTAATTTCAGGGTGAACAACACAAGAATCCCAAAGATCATTGGTAGATATAGAGGACTTGAAAGAAGCCAGAGGTTTTGCAATTTATGCAATGGAAATCAGGTTGGAGATGAGTTCCATGTTATGTTTGAGTGTAAAAACACTACCATTATGAATTTCAGACAAACATATCTGCCAAAGTATTTTACAACTCGCCCATATGCTGAAACTAATTTTACTACTGCAATTTGAAAAGCAAAGAGTTATCTATAAATTAGGTGCTTTTCTGAAGAATGTTCTCCCTCTGTTTAAGTAAGGCTTGCCATGCCTTTTGCTATGTCTGTATGAATACTATGCAATGAAAATGTATGATATCTGTGCTCCATACCATGTGAACATGGTTGTGAGTTAAATAAATGATGATGACTTAATTCATAATAATAATGTATTTTATTTGTATTGCACTTTTCATTCACAGCAAATTCATTCACACGGAACCTCAGAGTGCTACATAGTTAAAAACTTAAAATCAATCACAAAAGGTTAAAAGCAGGGTTAGCAAAATGTCAAGCACCAAAGGATTTTGCTGACAGTAACTACACAGCAGTTTAAAACGAATAGGCCTTCCTAAACAGAGAGGTTTTTAGGCCTGCGCCTCAGGCCTTAAGTTCCTCAGAGAGTCGTTCACAGAGGAAGTCATTATCTCACGGAGGCAAATGGAGAAAGCTATAAAAGAGAGGAAATTGTCTGAATTCTGTACGTCCGACATCATGCAACATGCAATCCTCTCAAACGCAGATCTCAATACAGCATGATATCATACTTTCATTGTCTCGAAGCCATGTTGGATTAACCCATTCAAACCGGGAAAGAATCTGTGTCATTTTAGATTGATTTGCCCAATCAAAAATAGCAGATATACAAACGAGCTAAAAAGCATTATTTTACACTTTGGCTATTCAAAAATAGCAGATCTATGAGCTTGTAAATCTGCATTTAAAAAAAAAAAATCGTGAACATTTGTGCAAATCTTTTAATATATATATATTTTTAAAGCGATTTTTTTGGTACTCAAATCTTTGCTTCTGGGGGTCCCTAGAAAAAGATATTTTGAGATGGAGGTCCGCAGCCTTTTTGGGGGGTCCTTGACATTTTTTTGAGCACCACTGATATAGCAACATACGTTTTTCAGAAAACTGATAGGATTTAGAAGACATTTGTAGAATCGGCCTCAGGTCTTAATGGATTTACCCATTAAGACCTGGAACGCATCCGTGTCATTTTAGATTTCTTTGGCTATTCAAAAATAGCAGATATGCAAGCTCATAGCGCGGCACCGAGTGCCGCGCTATGAGCTTGTAGATCTGCTATTTTTTTTTTATTGTGAAAATGTGTGCAAATCTTTGAATAGATCAATATTTTCAAGCGACCATTTTTAACTCAAATCTTTGCTTTTCTGGGTCCCTGGAACAACATATTTTTTCAGAAAACTGTTAGTATTACCAGCCTCAGGTCTTAATGGATTAAGCGTTTGCTCTTTCTCTCCAGACCTCCAGAGATGAGCGTGAGCATTCCCATCTGGACTCCATGGTGCTGCTGCTGATGAAGCTGGACCAGCTGGACCAGGAGATAGAGAACGCCCTGAGCACCACGTCCTCCATGGACAGCACCCCCACCCTCCGCAGGAGACAGCTCATGGTAGGGATCCGCTAGCCGTTTGGTTTGATTTGATTTTGGTCAAAGTTTCATCGCAATATATAACTTCAACCCAGGATGTACACATAAAAGTGTAATGAAAAACACTCATTTCCAATGTGGTCCTGAAAAATAAATAGTCCAATAAATCAGTGGTTCTCAAACTTTTTCATGTCAAGGACCCCCAAATTGACACTTATTAGCCCGCGGACCCCCATTTGAAAAGATAAGCAAGGGACCCCCATAAGAGAATATTTTTATGGCTCTAGCAGTGATTCTCAACCATTTTAATTTCAAGGACCCCCAGTTTAACATGCATTATGCTACGGACCCCCATTCAATGGCATTTATACCTCTGGGACCCCAATTTATATTGTAAAATCAATGTTAATGTAACTCTGAGAGCGTACAAATGGAACCAAATGGACCCTAACGGGTCCATTTGGTTCCATTTGTACACTCTCAGGTTCCATTTGTACACTCTCAGAGTTACAGACCCATAAGAGTCCATTTGGTCCCTATCCATCATTTAGCTGGGGACCCCCTGGAACCCCCTCAAGTACCCCTGGGGGTCCCCGGACCCCACTTTGAGAACCAATGCAATAAATGACATGGCATCAATAAATTACAGGAATTCACAAAATACAAAACCACTAAAAACAACCTGAAATCCCTGCAGAAAATATCAAACCATGAATGCACAAATGAAAGTGCATCACTAGCCCGTAGCTTTTTCCATAAGCGTATTCTCACACTGTTTTTAAAGGAAAGTTTGGATTGAGACTGCCTGACACACAGAGGTAGGTAACTCAGTCTAGCTACTGTATCGTGCTTGCTTGATTTTTCCCTTAGCACAACATCACGAGAGAAAAAAGTCCTGCACACTGTCATCAAATGCAAGAAAACATATTTAATGGGACTATAACAATGTTTCCGTCTGTTAGACCTTCATCAGGTTAACGTAAGATGACCTTATGAAGGTCTAACAGACCGAAACGTTGTTATATTCCCATTAAATATTTTCCCTTGCATTTGATGACAGTGTGCAGGAGTTTTTTTCTTTCATTATGTTTGGGCCGTTGTTCTCCTACGCACCTGTTACCTTTGTAGATGTGCAAAAGACTTTTATTTTTCCGTAGCAAAACGTCGACCAGGGCTGGACCATATGACTTCAAATCAACACCACTGTTATTTCAAACTTTTGCCTCGATTACGATTACTGAACGATTATTAAAAATATATATATAGTGAAAATAGCCGATCTACAAGCTCACAATGTTGTGAGCTTGTAGATCGGCTAATTTCACTATATTTATCCACCTGTTTCCAAGGCCTTGTGTTTTCCACTTCCTGTCGGATTTCATTGGATATCATTAGTCATCTGACCGGTTTCATTGGATTTCATTGGATCAAAAGACAGGAAGTGGAACACAGTGAAAAGCCTAGGAAACAGGTGGATACGGCGTACACCACCATTGTACAATGAAGTGCAATACAGGGGTAAGTGGTTAATCAGACTAATCGATTTAGTAGATTATAAAAAAAACGATTACAATTGTTTTTGTAGATTCGTTGATAGATAAGGATCAACCGTTGGCTTGAAATTAACACCAGTCACTTAACACTACAAGTGTTCATGTGATTTTTCTGTTGTTGGTCTATTTCTGTGTGTTATTAATGAAAAGAAAGATGTAAATCCTAATGCCAAGTCAGCAAGACAAGTCAGCTCTGTATTGTGTCTGTGCAGGAGATGGAGTTAGGATCTGTGCCAGGGACTGGTTCCTCTGAAGGTACAAACCCTCCATCCCATCATGACGGTTCTGCACCTATTACCATCACGACAGGATCTGCGTCAGTCATGGGAGCCAAACCCAAGAGTGGGGTAAGACAACAACTTTTGTAAAATAATTTGTTGGTACATACAATATTAACAAGCGTACACAAGCATTGTGTATTTCCTCCAGTCCTTTCCTTAATACCGTACAGATTTGATTAATTAGTGTGTACCAGAAGGCTACGCTCTAGCCTCAGTGCCCTTGTGTCCTTGTCTTTGAGGTGTTGGTCTCTGATTCGTTTGAGCTTTAATTGGTGTTGAAATATATATATATATATATCTTTTACTGATACAGTATGTCAGCAATAGTCCAATACCAGTTCAACTGGATTGCTTGTCTTCTTGCTGGTCTTCTCCATCACTGTTTATTTAAGGTTCCCCTAGATAGCTGTGCGTGTGCACGTGCACGTGTGCGTGTGTCTGAGAGACATTCTAACTAGGGCTGGTTATTAGAAGGTAACTCATGATACAATACGTATCCTGACACAGTCATGATGTGATACAATGCACATGACCAAAATACCACGAGATAAAGCCAAATAATATGCCACACATGGGCTTAGAGAGTGGCTGTAGCTTTAGTTTCAATATTCTTTTTCTTAAAAAAACAAAGAAACATTCAAACAAACATTGCGATCCTGGCCTATCGTACCATTACGATACGATATGAGCATCACCGATACGATACCTATCACTATGTTGGATATTTTGAGCACAGCCATAATTCTAACACTGGGAGGACCCACTCACATGCACATACATACAGCCTCTGAATTGTAGGAATGTCTCTCAGCACTTAGGGCTTTACCCCAGCAGACGTTAAACTCTATAATTAGCCGGGTCCAGGGCTCTCGAGCCCCTTTGTCGTAACAAAGGGGTCAAAAGGGGGGTCTGGGAGGTTAAAGGACAGAGCAGAGAGGGGGACATGGTTCAAGAAAGATTCATGTCTTCAAAAACCCTCACTTGCTCACTTAATGACTTTTTTCGGTCCTGCCTTGTCATTGCCCTCGAAAACCGGCTGCAAAGTCAACGAGACACGGCAGCAGGTGGCTTGACTGTTCCCGGAAGTGGCTTTTGATAAATCACTATTTCTGCTAAGCGGGACTTTAAAAAAAAATGATGTTAGGTATTTTGAGACACTTTATCTCATGTTGTCGTGATAAACAGTAGTGACAAAACAAAAGTTTGTACAGGATGTTTCTGTCCAAGAACAGTCTGTTATCTGCGGAGCGCAAATTTGCAACCTGTCGTCATATCAGACTTTTTCCTTGGAAAGCGACATCCCACTTTCCTGTGTTATCTCTACTGATTCCTTCTTCGCATTGTTTCATTTTAGATTCGGTACCACAACTATTGCCCAAAAGCGGGTAGCGTCTCACTCTTTCGACAGTCTACTGTATATAGGAGGAAGTCAGTGAATTCATGCTAATGTCTACAATGTAACAAGGCTTGAGTGAATACAGCTGAAATACAACTGATCCGACTGAAACATATCTGATATTATGTATCCAATCATCTGTATTTCAGAACTTCCATTGTGTAGGTCCACCTAAGCGGCTTCACTAAGTAGAGTAAACAGCTTTCACTGTGCCTAATGGACGGAGCACTAACCAAAGCCTTTTACAGTGGACGCCATGTGGGATTGATTGAGGGAGGCCAAAGGAATGACGACCTTATGAAGAGGCTTCTTAGAGGTTAATAGTTGTAAGGGACTATTCAGTCTTTTCAGACTTGAAGTGTTGTGACGCCCACTTAATCTCTTTAGACTGTCAGCATGGTTCGCTTGACTAATGCGGACAAATTGACCAGGCATATGTGAATTGGATGTATACAGAACAGTGGTTCTCAAACATTTTACATGTCAGGGGCCCCCAAAATGATACGTATTTGCCTCACGGACTCTCATCTGAAAAGGTTTTGTGCCAGGGACGACAATAAGAGAATATTTGTGTTGTTAAAAACGTACAAAATTATTTCAAATTATTCCAGAGTTTTCATAATAAAAAAAGCCAGTCTACAAGCTCACAGCGTGTCATGATTTGACCCATAGATCATTTATATTTTAAGTAATATGAAATGTGGTTAAAGTGGGTAAGCTCATTTTGATGTTATTATATATGCCATGTATTTACTAATTCTACTGGGGACCCCCTGGAACCCCCTTAAGGACCCCTGGGGTCCCCGGACTCCACTTTGAGAGCCACTGCTAGAAGAAGTTGCAACATGCATTTTATGTCACGGTATTTTAAAAGTGAAATCAAGCACATGATATTTAGCTCACCATTGTCAACCAATTAGCAGCGGGCAGGTCGATTTGTAGCTAATAGTTTCTCAATTATTGTGATTTCATTGCGTGATGTCATTACGTAATATATCATAAAACTCAATCATTACTGCGTCAATATACAATGATGTGACTCAAATGGCCTGACCATGGTGATAATGACATGAAATGCGTTTGTTTAGATGTGTTTGTTTATATATTTTTATTTGTAAAAGTAATATGTTTGCTTATATTCAACCCCTTATCCTAGTGTTTCTCAAAGTGGGGTCCGGGAACCCCTACCCTTGAGGGGGTGCCAGGGGGTTCCCAACTAAATGTGATGTAAAATAGCATAAAAATCAGTTTAACCACTTTAACCCTATTTTGCACATCAGCTATTTGAAAATAGCGGATCTACAAGCTCATGTAGATGAGCCATTTTCAAAAGATTTTTTTATAAATAGAAAAATTATGAATGGTTTTGAACATTTTTAACAACACAAATCTCCTCTTATGGGGCAGCCTGGCATCTTTTCAGATGGGGGTCTGCGGGCAAATACATATCAATTTGGAGGTCTTTGACATGAAAAGGTTTGAGAACCACTGCCTTAATCTATCACACTCTTTTCTATATTTTTCTTTATATCTATCTGGCTGGATGGAGCATGAAGAGACCGGATAGAAACATTTTCCATTACAGTGCTATCACACACACGCACGCACGCACGCACGCACGCACGCACGCACGCACGCACGCACGCACGCACGCACGCACGCACGCACGCACGCACGCACGCACACACACACACACACACACACACACACACACACACACACACACACACACACACACACACACACACACACACACACACACACACACACACACACACACACACACACACACACTCTCACTCACTCACATCGTGGGAACCCAAGAGAAGGCATTACCCTGTGGGAATACTTATGGGGATATGCTGAGAGTGGGAATTCCCTCCCACTTGCCACAGTATTCACCCCTGCAACCCCTGTAATCTAATGTACGTAATATATCCCCTTTAAATGGCAAAATGTTACACTGTAAAATCTGCAGTGGTAATTGATCTTACGTTTTGTGTACAAATGTAACCAAATGGACCAGGGACCTCTGGTCTGCCAACAAGTGTGCTACTGATTTTGAACCATGAGGACTTGCAGTGTTGACAATTTAGCAATTTAGCAACTTCTCAACAAATGTAGCTACTTTAAAAAAAATCATTTGGCAACTTTTGAAGAGTGTATAAAAAAGACAAAATGCACAAAATGATTCTCTTAATGACACAAACAACTATTTTCTCTGACACTCATTCACAACACGTGGTGTCTAGTGACATCAGCAGTAGTGAGGACTAAAAAGATTATTTGTGTCCAGTTTGTTGTTTATGTATGATTAAACATTTTAAAGCTGCAATCTGGAACCTATTTCAATGAATACAATATTTGAATTAATCTGTATGGTGTAGAGTATATTAATCCTATATTAAAGTTGCCTAATGGGCTTAATTTGACAAGGCAAATGTCAAATGCACATACTGTACACGTATGGAGTCAAATGCACATATGTGAGGGCCACTTAGCGGCCCGAACCTTTAGTACAATAGAACTTGTACATTTACATACTCTTATATTGAGAATGTGTTGTCTGGTAGGAAACCTACTGAAGCTATTGGTGCAATATCTTCCCTGGCTAAGCGGGGATGCCGTTTTTCATGCTAATATGAACAACTGGCTACTGTAGACCACTTAATAATTTATGAGAATTCCAAGTAGTCAAGCTGAAAGAATATATTGTATTTTGTCCTGTTAGAACAAATACACACACATGCTAGATAAGGAACAGAGAAAGTACCACTGGCCAAACTGGAAGTTTGTCAGATAGTGTTTCATCCAATTCAATGAAGTATTGTAGAGAAATCAAGACTGCATTTAACAAAAAGTACTGTCTCATCTCTTGTCCTGTTTATGACAATTGGCAAACAGTATTTTTGCATGTATGTGCATGCCTGGATGCATGTTCCAGTGGTTTGCTTAAACCTCATTTAGTATCATTTAGAAGACAGAGATTTTAGGTATTGCTGACCCCCAGATAAATAGATATATACAGTCAGGTAAATACACACGTGTGCAGCACATACACACACACAAGGGGTTTGAATGCTTGTTGTAAAGCCTCATATACTTGCAAGCTTGGAATGCTAACGCTGTTGTTCTATCAGCAGCAACACCTTCACACGTCCCTGCGTTCCGTCTAATCCTAGCTGTTCTTTCTGTTATGTAATCCTGATATGTGCACGGCAGTGGTGTGTGTGTGGATTTGACTAGTCACAAGCAGGCATTCTCCGGGCATGTGTCACACACTTGCTATTCTGGCCTAGGTGTCGGCGTTGAAGTGAATAATGTCGAGTGTTGGCCCTGTGCTGTTGTATTTGGTACTATTGTTCTCCTTGAGCATTATCCCTAGCAGGTGGCTGTTATTCCCTGGGCGGTGGTGAGTGTGTGGCTAGTTTCTAGCGGATGTTGTGCCACAGCAGGTGTCTTTTTCCCATGGTGGACTGCTATTCTTTGCCCACAGTGTTTGTCTTGGCAGGTTCCTATTACTTGCTTAGTGTAGCAGGTGTCATGTATATGTTGTTTTGGGGAGGATATCCACACCTAAATGCATTGTTGTGGTGCAACAGGTGGTTGTGCATGTTTTTTGGACTGATATTATTTGTGTCTCTTTATTATCCTTTCATAATGAGTATTTTCCGTGTCGTTTTGGTTTATTGTTGTTATTATTAGTCTGCCACTGGCCCTCCAGGGTCGTTTTGCACCACATCCATCCTTCTGTCCTTCTGACATCTTAAGGCCTGGGATGACCAGACTTGCCCTATGGTCATATCTGGGGAAGCATAACAAAAGTAGGCCACTGTGGCCCTAAAAGACCCAATCAAAACCACAGCTTCATCTTGGACTATGATTGCCCTGCAATACATTGCCGTGTTATTATTATTAATTCATTTAATCATTCATTCAGAAGTAGTAGTAGTTGTAATTGTATTTCTAGTCATTGATTTGATTTCATCTGGGTTTATTGTAGAGACATTCCACAGATCTCAAGTTATGCAACGGGCATTTTAGCCTGCCTGTTGTATCCGAGTCACTATTTTTAGCGGTCCGCGACCACAGAGGATGTGCCAAGTCCGAGAGGTGGGTGGAGGCCTCTGACCGACTCTGACCCCTGTCCGCCCTCCGCTGAAAGTTACAGTCGGAAACAACAGATCAATCACCTTCAGCTGTGAGAGTTTCCACCAGCGACAGCAGAGAGAGAAAATCCCAGAGGGCCTCCACCGGTATACAAGGCAAAAAAAAATGTTGACCGTCTGTTAAATTTAGCACTGGAGTGTTTTACATGTTATATATCGTTGCGAGGCACCCTCTGACCCGAACCAACCCTCAGCATCGCCGTCTATGGAGAGCATTCCGCAACAGGCCGACCTTTAACCCGTTGTTTGGATCTGTATTATGTCTCCGGGGCAACAGCGCCCCAAACAGACCTTGTGTCATCTCCTTTGGCGGTTCTGTCACCGTCGGAACAGAGGATGTTTTAACAAGGTGTTAGGACTCCAATCGCCTGGTCTTCCATGTCAGGATTAATAAGGCGTTAGTGGAAATGGACTGTTTGATTTGGACAGAAAGGCATTGTTTTGTCTCTTGTGAATTACACAGTAAAGTCCTCAGTGTTCATTTATCCATTGGTAACTCTGAGAGTGGACAAATGTGCCCAACTGGGCACTCAGAGTAAAACTGTATGCATTTAGTCATTTATCTGTCTATATGGGGGACAATAGCAATGCTGTGGTGTGCGTGCTAAGGTCACTTGCAAATCTCTGCTCTGTCCTTCCTTTCTGGGTTCCGTTTTGGCAGCCTCACAGTCCCCAAACATCCTCTGTCCCGACCCCACCTTTTCTAAAAACGACCGATGATTTGCATGCACTGTAAAATCCTGAATGTTCATTTAATTCTGACAGTGTTCATATAGTGTACAAAAGGAACCAAATGGCCCCGTAATGCGTCCATTTGGTTCCTTTTGTACACTCTCAGAGTTGCGTGTCCGTAAAGGTCCATCTGGTTTTCATTTGTACGCTCAGAGTTACAAATGGACAAATTAACACTGAGGATTTTACTGTGTACTTTCCTCATCCTTTGTTTGTATTCGTCATTTAGTCATTCATCAAGCCTGTGCTTTGCGATCATAATTATGTTTATGTGTTCCACCCACATATTCAGAAGTGGAGGCCTTAATGACTCATTGAGCTATGAAGCCCAACCGCCATTCAAGTGTAACACGGGGTGCCAGTTGCCAACCTTGTCCCCAGTCACGGCCGAGCTGGCTGACTCTCTCTCTCTGTGTGGTGTGTTTGTCCACAAGGTCACCCCTCTGCAGAGTACAGCTGCAAGCCAGGGGACAAACAGAGACCAGCAGTTGTTGTACAAAAAAAAAGAAGAAAAAAAAAGAGAGGGATGAGAAAAAAAGAAGAGTTCTGTTTTTGAGCAGGATGTGGAAAATGAACTTCTCCTCAACCCCATGAGGAAATCTCTTTTTCCGGTCAATTCAAGGCTGTGACCATCATATGCGGCATTCCAAGAACTAGAGGGGGATTAGGATATACAGATTTATTTATTGTTTTGGCTTGTGGAGAGTTCATTATAGGGAAAAGTGGACACACAGCAATGGGGATAAATCTTCCACTAAGAAGTGGAATTAGATTTTCCGCAACATAAATTATATCAACTTGACTAAATGCGTCATACCACACTTGTACTGTAACTGTACTAATACTGTAATCCACTTTTAAATGGATTTAATCCATTATAAAGCCATTTAATTCAGAACACAAGCTTTTTTTTGTCATAGCTGCTGCAGTGTGACTTCTGTGATTGTATAAAATGATTCAGTTCTGTCAACAGCATTATTCATAACTGTTACATTCATAGTGTCATTGACCATGTATAGCTGGACTGGCTCTGATGTGACAGTGTCTCGTTACGTTTATGCTTTAATCTGGTCTCCGGATTAAACACGGATCTCTACAGTGTGATTACAGTGTGACTAGTTGGTTAAGTTTGTGTTCTGTGTGGGTTTGATCGGCCATAAACATAATGACCCTTACGGGCCATTTTCACACTCATTGGAGTCAAATTACGTAACACTCAGGATCGAACTGTGTATTCATCACGTTAAGGAGGCACTCCTTAGCCTTTTCTTCAAGATAAATCTTGGAGCGGGGACATTCATTGTTCGATGTTGCTTGTTCAGAGATGTGTAATGCTTGTAACAGGCCCTTAATCAAATACAGCACGGCGCCTCTTTGACTGACAGCATTTGTACGGAAGTCAACTCACTCACATGAAACGCCTGTTTGCCACCTTTGTATTAAATGACAATATCGTACGTTCTTTATCAGCACTTCATCAGTTTGATTTGATACCTCCAAAAAGAAAAAAGCAACACACAAATAATCTGGAAATAAGTAGGTTTTTATTGGCCATGTGTGGATCCTGCATACTTCATGCGTGATTTATACTCAGTTGTGTGTGGTATGTCGCACACCGGGAATAGACGATTTACAAGTGCACAACGTGTCGTGCTGTGACATGTTGTGAGCTTATAGATCAGCTATTCCGGCTAGTATAATCAGGCTCTTAGTGTCGAAAGATCCGTTTGCGCTCGTTGCCAACTGTCAGCTAGTTGGCAGGGTGAACGCCGTGCCTCTAGTCGATGATGCCAAACACAAATGTATTACGTGAAACCGTAAAAAGTCCCTGGGAATGGTTGTTGTTGGATGATACATGTTGACAGTAAATCCTGGGGATGACTGGAGCATGTAGGCATCTGGAAACACCCCTGCAGCCTCCTGCTGATAATGAAACTCCATAAATCACAGAAAAAACAAAAACACGGGGGTGCGTGCTCAGACACACACACACACACACACACACACACACACACACACACACACACACACACACACACACACACACACACACACACACACACACACACACACACACACACATCCCCTCACACACACACACACACACACACACACACACACACACACACACACACACACACACACACACACACACACACACAGGGCCCAAATAAAAACCAGCCACAAGCCTGAATGAGCGCATCACAGCATCACACCTGGTTTACAATGTATGCCTGCATGCCTGTTTCAGCAACCGTGTGTGTGTGTGTGTGTGTGTGTGTGTGTGTGTGTGTGTGTGTGTGTGTGTGTGTGTGTGTGTGTGTGTGTGTGTGTGTGTGTGCGTGTGCGTGTGTGCGTTACTACATGTTGAATGTGCCTCCATTCATGTTTGCACTGTAGTCGCATTACCTCAGACCATTATGGCCTTGAATGTCACACCCACACGGTCACAGTGGTTAGGCTGTACCCTAAGATTTAAGGCCTCACTAAAAGCAGCAGGGCTTGCTCATTATAGGTGTTAGAGTTCCCATATATATGCATTATATATGCCATGTATTTTGGGAAAGTGCGAGCACATGTGAAGGTGTCTCGTGTCTGTGGTTTTTCTGTGTTGAAATCGGTGGGTGAACGCTGGGGCAGACATGGGTGAAAAACACCCTGCCACATGTATAGGAACCATGTTTGCACATGTGGTGTTTACATGTACGTATGTACACTGTGCAGCTAAGCGATAAGATAAGGCCATATCCAATGAGGAATTGGCAAATAATAACAAGGTCATTCACCACACAGTATTGTATTGACTCTATAGCAGGGGTCTTCAAAAATGTTCAGGTCAAGGTAACCCCTTAGCTGAGAGAGATGTAGCAGGGACCCCTCACTACATACTGTATAAAGTTGTGTTGCAAATTAAACTTTTTCATAGGTAGACTTGTGTAGCGTTGTGTTGGATTCATGTTAATGTCTATTTTCAGACAGTTTAACCACTTAAACCCTCAATACTTGGGATTATGTGTACTTGGTCTGCTCTTTTTTTCCTCATCCACCAAACCTCTTTGCCGGAAATAGCAGATCTTTCGGCTAATGGAACATTCAGCTAAAATTAGCCGAAGAGGGTTCAAGTGGTTGATATAAAAAATAAATTAAAAAATCCTCTCACACGAAGATTTGGCGGCCCCCCTGTCGTAACTCCGAGGACCCCCTAGGAGTCCCGGACCCCCTGTCGAAGACCCCTGCTCTATGGTTTATATACAAGTGCACAGAAACGGGTTCATTTGAACACTCTCAGAGTAAAATTAGGCCGTGTGAAGGGCATGGGTGTGCACTCCCCCCGGTGTAGGTCAGTCAGTAAGCCATAGGTCTGCCACAAGGCCACTCTGGAGCCCCGCTAGTCTTCAGCACACAGGACAGTCTAATCCATCTGTGTTGTTAGGCCACTCTTTGTTTTCTTTCCCCAAATGCCAGTGGCTAATCCACAGGCGAGCATTGTAAGCGCAGTCTGAATCATGAGGCTTATCCCCATTAACTGCAGTCCATAAGCCACATGCAGTCAATCTGCGTTGCAGAGAGAGGAGCATGTGTCTCTTGCACTTCACCAGTGTGTGTATAGGGCATTGGTTCTCAAAGTGTGGTTCGGGGACCCCCAGGGGTCCTTGAGGGTGTACCAAGGTGTCCCCCAGCAAAATTAGTTAATATAGTGTCACAATCATTTTAACCACTTTAACCTTTTATAATTTGGCTATTCAAAAATAGCAGATATACAAGCACAAGCTCATCTATGAGCTTGTAGATCTGCTATTTTTTTTAAATCGTGAAAGTTTTTGCAAACCTTTGAATATATACATTTTTAAGTGAACATTTGTAACTCAAATCTTTGCTTCTAGGGGTCCTTGGAACTAAATATTTTGAGATGGGGGTCCGCGGCCAAATACATATCATTTCGGGGTCCTTGACATGAAAAAGTGTGAGAACCACTGCCATAGGGAATGAACTGCAGTTGTAAATGAAGCTGTTGCATGTCTATTTCAAATTGGTCTATATCATTTAACCCATATTGGCTACTGTGAAGGCCAAAGAAAAGGTCCCTGTTTTTATCGCTCCAACTTTTGAGCTCGGCTGGTCGTTTGTGTGCATCTTACATTTGGGGAATTGACGAGGCTTTGAAAACACAGCAAAGCCGCCGGATTTCTTCAGAAGTGCTTCTTTGGAATAATTTGGGGATTCATTTTAATCCTCCCACAGACTCTCAGGAGTCATTCGGGACCAGACCCACGGTCAGACATGGTAGGAGTTATTGTCTTGTCTACTGATGGATTCAAATGACCAGCCAACAGTTCACAGTTTATGCTCCAGGGGCCCAGTACTAAATCCCACCAGACACTGCCTGAAACCAGAAGCCAGTTGCTTTGGCCTGCTCCTATAAACAAAGGCAAATGTGTGTGTGTGTGTGTGTGTGTGTGTGTGTGTGTGTGTGTGTGTGTGTGTGTGTGTGTGTGTGTGTGTGTGTGTGTGTGTGTGTGCGCGTGTGCGTGTGCGTGCGTGTGTGTGTGTGCGTGTGTGTACATTTCTCCCATTCTCCCTCTTTTTTTCCATCAACATCACCCCATACAAAACATATCTCATGACTCCCAAGGTTGAACGAGAGGACAAGGTCTCGGCTGGCAGCCAGTGTATGCGTATATACCCAAGTGTGTGTGTGTGTGTGTGTGTGTGTGTGTGGTTGAATCATTAACCTCCTGACACATTCCCAAAACAAAAAAAAACAAAGATGCCCCATCCAGTAATGTTAAGCCGTGCACGTTGGCCTATGTTTTTTTTTTTATTGATTGAATACTTTATTAGTCAGAAATGTAAACAGTACGAGCTACAGTCAGACATTAAAGGGATAGTTCACCCCCAAAATGACTATGTTTTGTTTTTGTCGTATTCCTAAGCCAATTATTTGATGATCGGTGGCGGCTCCGGTAGGAGACTCAAAGTGTCAACTTTGAGTCTCCTACCGCAGACATTAGCATCTTTTCGCCGGTCATCAAATTATTGGCTTAGGAATTCTACAAAAACAAAAAAAAAATCCATGAATTCAAGGCTTCATGGGTGTGTAATTGATAGAAAATAAGTAATTTTTTGGGTGAACTATCCCTTTAAGGCTAAAAGGATAACACAACAAAGTCCTGGGGACTTGTTTCCATCGTGGTCCTATGAGTTTAACGTAAAGCATATACACCAAATTAGCGACCTACACATGTCAGAGTATTACTGAAGTTCTTCGTTATTTGTTCAGATTGCCTTTAAACGTAACATCTGGACGCTAATAAACCTCTACTACAGGAAATGTTCCAACGCATCATTACACAAAGTCATGCCATCACTTCCTGTTGACACACTTCACGTGCGACACATGGAAACTATTGAAACGTGCTAAGGGGCTGAAGGGGAGAGACTTGGGGTGTGAGTGTGAGTGTGTGTGGGTGGGGGGGGGGCTGCTTTTCCCTGCGGACAAGGTTGAAATGAAATGGTTTCCCACGTTTCTCTGCGCACGTGCGCCCAGAGGTCCACAGAGCATGGAGAATGAATTCCTTTATAAGTGCAGGGCAGAAAGAGCACGTTCCCTAACACTCCAGTCAAACAGCAGAGACAGGGCCCAGATAACATCTCCTGAACATGCGTGCACACACACACAGAAGGAAGGAATTCACACACACACACACACACACACACACACACACACACACACACACACACACACACACACACACACACACACACACACACACACACACACACACACACACACACACACACACACATACACACGCGTGTGCGCTCACTCACTCAAACACACACCCACACTCACACGCACACACAACAACCTCGCCCCATCTCACACACAATTACCTTCACCGTCCACAGCTACAGCCACAAGCTTACCTGACCATAAGCCATCTGCACCAATTTAGCCATTTGCGTTAAGTGGTGGAGAGAAAGGTTTGGGTTAGCCTGAGCCCCTTAATCCTTGGCCAGCAGAGACCATGGGTGGTCACGCACTCACCGCAGCTGCAGGGGGGGGTGGGTGGGGGGTGCATGGCAGTGGGAGGTGGTCCAAAGAGGCATGATGGACAGCTTGTTTTTTATTGTGCAAGAGCCACTTGTCAATGCCTTGCATGCCATCTCCAACTAATCACCAAATCATACACATCCAGGCATGCATGCGTTCATGTACTGTATGTGAAACACACATATATATATATGCACGTATACGTACGCACGTGTACATACGCACAAGCCCACACTTGCACACACACACACACACACACACACACACACACACACACACACACACACACACACACACACACACAGGTTTGTATTACTATACTTGTGAGGACAAAAATATATATATATATATATTTTGCCATTTTTAACCGTAAGCCTAAAGCCGAAAAACAGCAGATCTACAAGCCCACAGATCGTCTGTTTTTCGGTGCATGACACTGGTGCGCAAAGTATAAAGCATGTTTAACTCTAAGTCCAATCCTTAAACCTAACCTCTAAATGTCTAATCCTAACCTGAACGTTTTTCTAATTGTAAACGTATCTCTAAAACCATTTTTTAAAACTATAAAACGACCATTTGTCTTGTGAGGACCAGAAAAACGGTCCTCACAATGTCTATTTCTTCAAATTCTACTATATACTTGGTCCTCGCAAGTATAGTAATACAACACACACACACACACACACACACACACACACACACACACACACACACACACACACACACACACACACACACACACACACACACACACACACACACACACACACACACACACACACACACACACACACACACCATACCATACCCCCTTGCACTTCCAGTAAATTAGCAGTAGTAAATGAGGCAGCTGACGCCTGTGTGCAGTCCAGCCTATGGTTCCCCAGTGGACACCTGACACGACCCGGACGACCCCAGACTGCAACCTGCACAGTGGGCACGCCAGGGGGACTCAGGCAAAACACCATGAAAATATGTGACCTTGGTGCTGTGAAAACACTGGTACTTACTGGTACCCATTCATTCACATACCGTTGAGCCTCTGTGGCCTCCTGCTCGAGTTCAGAACTGTAATTGCTATTATGAGGGAAAACATGGCAATGGTGGAAAAGGTGAGATTTACACCGTGTATGTGAGTGAGTGAGTGAGTGAGTGAGTGAGTGAGTGTGTGTGTGTGTGTGTGTGTGTGTGTGTGTGTGTGTGTGTGTGTGTGTGTGTGTGTGTGTGTGTGTGTGTGTGTGTGTGTGTGTGTGTGTGTGTGTGTGTGTGTGTGTGTGTGTGTGTGTGTGTGTGTGTGTGTCGCGTGCGTGTGTGTGTGTGTGTGTGTGTGTGTGTCGCGTGCGTGTGTGCTTGCACATGTGCATGCATGTGAAAGAGAGAGACTTTACAGGTCATTGAGAGAAAACTGTGTGTAGCAATGGTTCCCAGTAGTGGAGTCAAATATTTTGTATGTACACAGTCAAATCTTGAGTCTTAATCTAACTGAGTGTACGGACCTGCAAGGGTCCATTTGGTTAAGTTAATGACTAAGGATTTTACATTGCAAAGCCACGTAGACCTCCCTTGTATTCATTACATGATTTCATGGTCTTGTTTCTCCGAGTGGGGGCTTTTAAATAGCAATACTGGACCAGGAAACTAATTATTGACATACGTTTGAATTTGACATGTTGCCACTGACTACCTTTCTTTCACATGTGTTGTACCACACATGGTAATAATTGTAGTGTTACACATGCAGTACGATGTACAGCAGACCTTGTGTTCGTGCCAAAGTCAAATAAAGCAGTGCTTCGCTAACTTTGTCTTGTCAAGGACCTCCAAATTCATATGTATTTGGCAAGGACCCCAATATAAAATTATTTTGTGCTAGGGCCATACAAGATTTGTGTTATTAAAAGTGTGAGCTTGTAAATCAGCTATTTTCAAATACCTATGTATATAGGTGTATATATAAGTGGATTTAACTGATGCTATATTAACACATTTTGCTGGGGACCCTCTGGAACCCCTCAAGGACCTTGGGGGTCCCCAGACCCCACTTTGAGAACCACTGAATTAGAGAGCCCGTAGAAAATCACCTGCTTAATGAGGTGTTGGTGAGTAATTCTGTACACTAACAGGTTGTTATCAAATGTAATAATGTAATAATAAAATTAATATTTCACCATGATTGTGCAAGATGCATGAAAACTTAGTTTGGACGGGCAAAGTTCAAATAAGTTGGATCTCATCATTCCGTGTGATACACACACACACACACACACACACACACACACACACACACACACACACACACACACACACACACACACACACACACACACGCACACAGGGGAATGCGGTGAGGACACTGGTGTGGCTGAAAAAGCAAAGCTAATGTTACTTGAGACCAACAGCTGTAACAGCTTGGCGTATAAATCTATCTCTGATTTCAGCCCACTGTTGTTGTTCTGTTTGTGGTGGTGATTTAGTAATGGCTGTGGTTGCTCCCCAGTGTCTTTTTGGGTCATTATTGGGCAATAAATTCTTAAAGCTATTTGTACATGGAGGCAATGTTGGCCTTAGTGTATTGTATATACGTCTGTAATGTGAGCCATGAAAGTGATAAAGTTCTGGCCTGCATGCTCGCCCACACATTATGCATGCACACACTCACATGATGTGTGTGAGAGAGAGAGAGACGGTCGCCCGCAGAAACACCCACACACACATACAGTACGGTACAGTACACGGGAGACCTGCTAGCGATGGAGGCTGTGTGGTATTTAGATAAGGCCTAGTGGAAGTATGTGTGTATGCACGGCCAGCTCAGCCACTGCCTTGTGAAAGACCTGAGACAGACAGATTGGTACCAAGACAACCCTTTATCCAGGCAGCATCAGCCAGCATAGAAAAACAACAAACGGTATGAGAGGCTGAATTGTATTCGCTCTGTGTAAACCGTACCGCTGCTGTTGTGGTTGCTCATCAGCAAACCTTTTAAAGAGTTGACAGGCAAGGCTCATGTTCTCTCTGACTCTGTACTGTGTCTTTCTGACTACATATATTAGATTTTCTTACAAATCTACTGTTAGAATCCGGATAATGAAGGATAATTTTAATCTTAAATTCCAACCTGCATTTCAGCCATACCAGTCTTCTATTAAGCTGATCAAACCAGCGAAGCAGAATTTCACCTTTTTTTTGTGATAAAATATTTTACATTATTGACATTCGTTTCAAAACATTCAGCAATTTGAACACAGAAAGTAATGAGTTTTTCCATATGGAAAATATTGTAACAAAAAGGAATGAGGAAAAAAACAAAAAGCATAAACAAATCACAGAAACAGCCGCCCTACAAAAAAAAAGAAAAATACAACAACAACGAAGTAATAAGTATATTACTTATTATTATTACTACAAGATACTTTGGACCACACTTTGTTCCAATCATAAGCTGGGTCTAGTCTGGACCGGTGGACGCTGCATTGAACCTCTTGTGATGGCAAAAGGAGGACAAGGACAACAATACAACGATACTTCCCCTTGATCACCAGAGCTGTTGCATTACTTTAGAACATACAATCATGAAACATGAATGAATGCCTTAAATATGTTATTAGAGACTGCTATAGGCAAAGCTACTATAAATGTATATGAAGAAAAACGCTCAACTAACATACAGTAAGTTAATTCTAGCTAAGTGGTGACTTATTTGTGGTCTCTAAAAGTGCCAATGAGTAAACAGATTTAAAATGTATCACAGCATGGGACTGCTTAAATTATAATTAGGCCTGAGAGGAAAGAGAAATGAACACAGGAGAAGAGAGAAAGATGTATAGATTATATAAAAGAGACCGTGATAGAGGTCTACACACATGAACCTCTTTTTGCATAAAGAAGTTGTTCTTCACAAATGGAAAGAGTGTATAAATGAGGTTAAAATAAAAGTGCCTTCAGCTTCTTCCCTGTTCATCGTCATCTCTATCCATGATCTATTCCCTCTTCATGTCTCTATCCATGACCTGTTCCCTCTTCGTCTGCATCTCTCTATCCATGGTATATACTAGGGCACTATGGATTAAAACAGGTCAGGGTTTAGAGATTGGGTCTGGAACCTGGGGTTAAAAGTCAGACGGCAAGAAAGACCTTTGCATTCCAGCTGACCACTGCACTCTGAGCCTGCACGCACGCACGCACGCACGCACGCACGCACGCACGCACGCACGCACGCACGCACGCACGCACACACACACACACACACACACACACACACACACACACACACACACACACACACACACACACACACACACACACACACACACACACACACACACACACACACACACACACACACACACACACACACACACGTACCCATGTCTATATTGATACAACACTATTTTCTGAAATCCATAGCAGGACCAAAGATGGAGATGAATTGTGTTTTGATGTGTGAGTTTTCTATAAATGTCTGCAGATTATACCTCCATGAGCCTTGAATCAACATTGGTTCATTAAAGAACCGGCTAATAATGTGATATTTGTTCAGAAGTCTCTGGGGTTCTTTATCTGTTATGGCCCTGGATTTAGACATTTGCACACTGGAAAACTATGTGAATGGTCTCGGTTCTCCCTCCCCGTGTGTGTGTGTGTGTGTGTGTGTGTGTGTGTGTGTGTGTGTGTGTGTGTGTGTGTGTGTGTGTGTGTGTGTGTGTGTGTGTGTGTGTGTGTGTGTGTGTGTGTGTGTGTGTGTGTGTGTGTGTGTGTGTGTGTGTGTGTGTGTGTGTGTGTGTGTGTAACTCGGTGTGTGTGTCTGTGACTCGGTGTGTGTGTGTCTGTGTGTGGTAATGTGTTAAGTGTATCGATTTGCAGTGTTTTGGTGTTTATCACTCTGTGTTTATCATATTCCAGTCACTTGAAATAATAGAGTGTGTGGTATCATTGAGCTTTACACACAAACACATGTGCTCATTGTGCTGATATAGGCAAAGGTTTAGATGCGTCACATTCTTTAGGTCAACTGAAGTCTGGACACACACACGCACGCACACACGCACGCACACGCACACGCGCACACACACACACACACACACACACATGTGGTTTCTCCAATGCATTTCATAACCATATTAACTTATTTGAAAGTTGGACAACCACATACGAATGGAATTTACTAGCTTAAATCTGTTAATGTCATCTTGTATGATGACTCTAAATAACTGAGCATTTCACTCATCTCTCTTCTCTCTCCTTGCAGAGCAACTCCACCTTTGCTGACAAAGAAAAAGCAGGTACGTTCTGATTGTTTTTTATCAGTTGATGACTAATCTCTCAAGACAGATTTGGAAAAAATAGATATGTATTTAGTTTTTTGCCGATGGGTTCCCAGATTGGTTGATGACAGATAAGCCGAAGTGGGCTGTGAAGAACTTTGTTTTGGGATTTGTTTCAAAGAATCAGTGTGTTTTGTCTGCAGCATGTGTTAGTCTATGTTAGTCTAATATTATACGTATAATCTATATTCTTATACATGTGTTAGCAGCAGTAAAGCCTGGTATCAGAGTATTGCTTGATGGAGTCAGTAATGGTGTGACACACAACAGCATTGCTACTTGAAGTGGGGCCCTGGGCCTTGGGGGGGTTCCAGGGGGTCCCCAGCTAAATCAGTTAACCCATTAAGACCTGAGGCCGATTCTACAAATGCCTTCTATATCAGTAGTTCTCTAATCTCTCAAGAGATATTCAGCTCTGAATCTGTTGGCAACTCCCATTACAACGTGTAGAGTTGTTGCTATTAGGAATGAAAACAAAGGAGCACCACCGGAAGAGGAGGGCTGAAGGAGAGTGAACAGGCTGACAGCTGGCCTTTTTTCCCCTCTTTTTTTTGCCGATGGGTTCCCAGATTGGTAGTTCTCAAACGTTTTTGTGCCAAGGACCCCCAAAATTATATGTATTTGGCCACGGACCCCCGATCTGCAAATGTTTTGTGCCAGGGACCCCCAGAACAGAAGATTTGTGTTTTTAAAAAAAATCATACACTTTCAAGATTTTTCAAAAAACTATCAAAAATAGCAGAAGTACAAGCTCCTTATGAGCTTGTAGCCTACTTCTGCTGTTTTTGAATAGCCAACGCAAAAAGGACACAGATGCTTTCCCGGTTGTAATGGGTTAATATAGCATCAGTTTGACCACTTTAACCCTAAAATAGCCCATCTACAAGCTCACAACAACATGTTGTCTTGATGCGACGTGTTGTGAGCTTGTAGATCTGCTATTTCCGAACAATCTAGAAAAAATCTTGAAAATGTTTGAATATTTTGGAACAATTTCAAAAGATTTTAACACAAATCTTCTGTTATGAGGTCCCTGGCACAACGTTTTTTTCAGCTGGGGGTCCGCGGGCCAAATTACAGCATTCATTTGGGGGTCCTCGACATGAACAAGTTTGAGAACCATAGCCCTCTCCAGGTTTCACTTTGTCATGGGACAAGAGAGGGATGAGGGCGGCAGTGAGAGGGGGGTTGTAGAGTGGAGGAGTGGGTCTTGATAAGAACCTAGAGTAGACTGATCTGTAAAATCAACAAACCCGTGGTCTTTCCAAGATAAGAGCCAGATTGGATCACTGGATCTCCTTCCATATTACATGCACGAACGCACGCACACAAACACACACACACACACGCGCACACACACACACACACACACACACACACACACACACACACACACACACACACACACACACACACACACACACACACACACACACACACACACACACACACACACACACACACACACACACACACACACGCACGCGCACGCACACACACATATTTCGCTCATAACCATGGTGGCTATCAGTGCTCGTGGCAGCATCCGTTATGAATAGGCTTTGTGGCGTTGATGTGTTGTGTCATTATTGTCAGCCACCAGCCACTCCCTACACACTGTGCTATGGCTCTCTGTTAGGTGAAGCAGCTCAATCCGTAGTGACTGCTCCGTCTATGTCGGCTCCGACCTCTCTGCCGGTCGTCTGCTGGTAAAGCCCGGGGGTCATCCGGAAACTATGGATGGGCAGACCCACTTTCAGACAGTCAGCAGGGGAGCAGTGTTCATTAAATACCCCCCCATGTTGCCGGCCCGCTGGTAAACAATACCAGAGAGGTGGCTGGATGTTTGGGAGGAGGCTGTCATATTACCCCCTGCCGCCTCAAAGCCTGCTGGAAGTCCATCTCCCGCTCTCCTCTGCGCTCTCTCTAATTACCGCCACTTGCTGAAAAGCCTTCATGGGAAATGTGTGTGTGTGTGTGTGTGTGTGTGTGTGTGTGTGTGTGTGTGTGTGTGTGTGTGTGTGTGTGTGTGTGTGTGTGTGTGTGTGTGTGTGTGTGTGTGTGTGTGTGTGTGTGTCTGTGTGTGTGTGTGTCTGTGTGTGTGTGTCTGTGCATTTTGGTAATAGCCTCACTCTATGCTGTTTTTTTAATAAGGGGCTTAAAGCTTGCAAAAATGTCCAGCACCTACTTCAAAGAACTCTTTAAGTCTTGGTCATTTTTCTTCATTTAAACAAGTCCAACTTCCTGTAAGCAAGTTATGCAACTGCCATCTCTGGGTCTGTGTGATGGAACCCAGGGCTGCGGGGGTGAGGAGGTGGGGGGCGGGGGGGGTTCAGTTTTTTTTTTGGGGGGGGGGGGACTTAGTGGAACACAAAGCCCAGTGTTCATTGAGACACTTCAAAGACCCCTCTGTATCTCCTCCATTTAAGCCCCTGGGACTGACACATTTGTGACACAGTGTTACATCACATAGCGTGCCCTGGAGTCTGCCTGCTGCACTGGCATGAAAGGCGGTTCATTCATGGTTAATTTTACTATCTCCGCGACAACGGAAGCACCCTAGTGTTCAACATGAAGTTTCCGAGATCCAGAGCTCTGTAATGGCACCGTTGATGACCTCCCTCCAGGGTGTGGAGTTTTACCTTTTTAGTGAGTGGTCAGTGTCACGGCTTCCTGGGCACAAAGAGGAGGTGTCCACATGGAGTAGAGTAATAACTGACCAGCCGTTGTGTGTGTGTCTAGGGGGGGGTGGGGGGTGCTCTTTATGGGTTCCTGTGCAGCAGGAACCAGCCTGAGTCCTGTAGGGCTTTAGGAAGTGTTAAGCCTTTCAAATAAATCATGAGAGAAGTGTGCAGGAATGTCTAGAGGAATGACTGGAGACTAGCAGGTTATTTCATGTGACACTTATGCATACCTTCTGACCAATAATGTCACCAATTAGAGTGATTTTCTGCGTACGTCTTGTAGAATCGACTAATACATTTTGGTGAAGATCATCTAAAAAACACCCTGTTGTGCCTCTGAAGTGCTTCTACGTGGATATTTCAGTATTTCCTTTTTATTACTTTTTACAGCGTGGCTCGGTAGGAGGCTTGCTAGGTCTGTCTGTTCGTTATGTTGTCTGTCCAGGCTAATCTCACAGACTGCTAGACCGATCAGTGCAAGTTTCACAGTGCCAGTATGTAGTGTGCACAAGAATGTGTGAAATTTTAACTGGATTATATAATGGAAGTCTGAGATCATGGGAGCCACGGCGCTATTACCCCTGTTTTGATATATCAAACTCAAACAGTTCATGGACCTCAATTGGATCAAATTAAATCATTTGATCTGGAAGCCCCAGGTGGGTGGGTTGACGAGAACGTCTGCAGGTTATGTTTTAGATGTACCGCACATCTTTCAAGTTTGGGCAATTATTACAATACTAATGGTGAGTCAGGCCACGTCACACCGCCGATCCGACCAATACATGAGTCATAGTGTCGAGGGCTTTGTCAGAGTACCCGCTGTTCCTGTCTGTCTGTGTCCCTTTTATGCCCATATATGGAGATCCCTGATGTCATCAACATGCCCATATATATATATATATATGGACATATGAGTCGGATCGGCGGTTCTGGACAACTCCATATCCGAACTACTCGGAGAGCACCGCACTCCCTTGAGGATTCCTTGAAGTCGGTCGGCCCCATATGTGGGCGTATCGGGTTTGTTCATGGTTAGTTATGTCTGAGTCATATTGACGTGGCTGTAGTCATAGTGATGTGGTCGTAGTTCTGCCTATATATGGGCGTATCAGGTTGTTTATGGTTATGTCTGAGTCAGAGTGGGCGTGGGTGTGGTCCGACCGCCCCCCCCCCCCCCCCCCCCCCCTGATATATAGGAGGATAAATAAATAAAGAGGCATTCACAGGTTTTGAGTACTAGGACCATTAGTCATACTCTTAGTCACAGAAATACATTTTATTAGACAGCCACGTAGGGGTCTTTTGTGCCACATTTTGAAGTCGACTTGGCATATGACAGCGGCATTGCTAAGACATCTCTATGATGCAGATTACAGACCATGCATCACATAATCTGCACCCCCTCCTTGTAGGTTCTTGGTAGGAAAATCTTGAGTGATGCTATCTCTGCCTCTCTCTTGATGCTTTCTGCTTTGATGTGGGAGCTCACTCTGTGGCGGCGAGCATTCCTCCCCCATCTCCCCACTCCTGCAGGCCCGAACAATGGAGCCATTGGTTCAAACCCCCTTACCTCCACTCTTTCCTTGCACCTGATGGGGCTGGGGAGGGGCTGCCCCTGGACTCGTATGGCCGTGTGTTCATTCAAGGATAGGTGCTTTGGACTGGAGGCTGCGTGGCGGCGATGAAAGCACCCTCTTGTCAACAGAGTGCTTGCTGACCCAGCAAACATGCCCAGAGGTTTATCCAAGCCCGTTTCCTGCTATCAGTTCAGTTTAGATGTGTGTAGCTTTCTGCACCAGTTTGGTAGGGGGGGGGGGGGGGGGGTCCATACGAGATCTCTTTCCTTTCAGATTTGTCAACGTTTCAATGAATGACGTTTGACAACTTGTACTACATTGTCCAACTACAGGAAGTGATTGGCATTTTCTCTTACAGTATCCCTTAGATATACTGACTGTGAAAAGACTTACCACATTTAGCGACAGACGTTCGCAGATTACGGTTAACAAGCACTCTAAACCAGTGGTTCTCAAATATTTTCATGTCAAGGACCCCCAAAATGATGATGTGTTTGGCCGCGGACCCCCATCTAAAAGTATTGTGTTCCAGGGACCCCCTAGAAGCAAAGATTTGAGTTACAAATGCTCGCTTTAAAAAATGTATACATTTCAAAGATTTGCACAAATTCTCACGATTTAAAAAAAAATAGCAGATCTACAAGCTCATAGCGCGGCACTCTGTGCCACGCTATGAGCTTTTATATCTGCTATTTTTGAATAGCCAAAGTATAAAATTAAAGTTAAAGTCGTTAAAATGATGCTATATTAACTAATTCTGCCGGGGACCCCTGGTACCCTCCCAAGGACCCCTGGGAGTCCCCGGACCCCACTTTGAGAACCAATGCTCTAAACTACACGATCACCTTTAGATCTGTCCAGATTCTGAACATAATGAAAGGGAGGTGACAGACTTGAATCCTAAACCCCCCCCCCCCATACAATAATAACATCTGTAGCTGAAGTTAGAGGCGTTACCATGTCAGTAAAGCTTTCCTGATCTAAATATAACCCTAGTGGGATTATATAAACAGAACACAATGATTGGCGTTCACATACCAGGGAGGACTGAAAGCCCGACCTTTCACCTGGACTGATAGCCCTCCATAGCAGGCCAACAGCGGGTTACGTCACACCGTCTGTGTGACAGACAGTGGTGGGAAAAAGTACTCACATTTTTTACTTAAGTAAAAGTATCAATAATGCAATGTAGAAATACTCTGTTACAAGTAAAGAATTCAAAATGTACTTGAGTAAAAGTTCAAAAGTATTGGTATCAAAATGCACTTAAAGTATCAAAAGTAGAAGGTACTCATTATGCGGAATATCCCATTTCACAAGTTTTCAAATGTAAATAATGTATACAAATTTTGAAAATAGCAGAGCTACAAGCTCACAATGCGTCGCATCACGACGCAATGTGAGCTTGTAGATCTAATATTTTCAAATGGCCGAAATGTATATAGGGCTGAAGTGATTACTGTATGTTTTGTAATAACAATCAAAATCTACAAAGTAAGTAGTAACTAAAGTTTTCAAATAATTCTAGTGGAGTAAAACTGTAACTTTTGCCTCTGAGATGTAGTGGAGTAGAAGTAAACGTACTGAACATTGGAAATATTCCAGTAAAGTAGAAATACCTCAAAATTGTACTTAAGTACAGTACTTGAGTAAATGTACTAGATTACTTTACACCACTGGTGACAGACAGTGGAGGAGAAGGAAATGGGAGAGGAAATGGTTTAGTGCTGAAATGGGGTGGATGTTCCACAAGTCCTGACACTGGGGAGTTCCTTGAATTCTCATGATGTTTCGTCTGCCTGCCTGCCTGGCTGTCCTGTCTTTTTCTTTCATTTTCTCTTCTTCTCAGCATCCTCGACTCCTTGGAATTCCAGCAACACACTCATAACTGTTACTGTTAATCGAATTAACATGCACCCTGTGTACTTTTTTTTCCTGATTCACCGAATTATAACTGACCCCAGGAATGACCTCTGGCGAACCCCATATTTAGTCATAATATTGCACAACACACAACCTCGCTGTGAGTTTCCCAGACAGTCTGTTGCTCACCCCTAAAGAAAGCCCTGAAACAATGGGGCTCTCTGTAAAGGCCAGATGACGTGTTTTCTGGTAAAAACCCACCTGGACATTCAAAGTGAAAGGTGTACTGATTTACCAAATAGGGTGTGTGAAAGAAGACATTAAGATATTGAATATAGAATAATGTAGTTAAATGGAAAATCTGTAATTGATCATATTTATTATCTTTATTTAAAAAAAAAATGTTTTACTTAGTTTACAGTATATGTCACGTCAAGACCTAACTCAAGCCGGCATCACCTGTAGTTCCATGTGGTCAGTTATATATTTTATAATTACTGTGGGGAATATCTGCTAGACTTTATAAACAGGGTCCATAACAAACAAATCCACTGGTGTATATGGGAATTATTATTATTAATAATAATAATCTTAATATTATAATAATTTTCCAGGTTTAATGTTCATCTTCATTTGCATCAAACCACACTCCAAAAGAGGCACATTTCTACACCTATTTTTATTCAAATCTTAGATCATCGCAGTCAAATGTGTTATAATTCCAACATAAGGACTTTCCTTTCTCAATAAGCCATACTATCTTTTCCTCTGTGTCTTCACCCTGTGGCTACATGCCCCTCTAGACTATCCTCCCATCTAAAGGTTCCTTTGACAGATGTAATGAAGTTCCCTTAGCCTGGAGACAAGTCAATAATAGCCTGTGACTGGTGTTAGTTGTTCTGGTTCTTGTTCCTTTTCTTTGATTGACTTCACCCCCATCCCTCCAAACACAGTACAGGAGTAACCATGTTTGTGCAAGGTCCACATTCCTGGCCCCTCGGTCAGCCTAAGCTAGCCCCAACACTTCCCTCTTTACCTTCCCCTCCGCTCCCCTCCCTTTTGACACACTTTCTCCCAGGGTTACTGTGTGGGGCATTGTACTGTACTGTACTGTACTGTAGTGTACTGTACTGTAGTGTAGTGTACTGTTGGTGGAGTTCATTCAATGTATGTTTCACGCTCCAACCACAGTATTAAATATAGATGCTGCAAGGCCAGCACTCTCCCTTGAAACAAATACAGTAGTTACATTTCAGGAGATTTGTCATTAAATGTTTGACTTTAATGTGTTATTGCTTTCTAAGTTTAAAGTTTAGAAAATATTTTTTAAATAAATTGTATTCAGGCTCTGTCTTGAATAACATATTACATATTATATATTAATAAATAACAATGTATTAATATAAATTGTACCCCATGTTCCGGGGTGTCCACTTAGCAGCATATAAAACAAAAACAGCTCTTTATTTAAAAAGATGTGGGTAGACCTAATGTAGTAGTTCTAAACAAATCACACCACCAACATACTGTATGTATACATTCCACTTGTGGGTCAAATGTCACAGAGTTGGTCTCCTGTCTGTCTTGAGAACCATTTCTTTATGTGTCCATCTCAGTAACAGTGGGGAGTGTGGTATTCTGAACAGGAAACCACTGCATGGAGGGGAATTTACAACAGGAAGCTAACTCGGCAGACTCCCAGAGCTACTACAACAAAAGCCCCTCCTGTACCAAGGAAGGCAGGCAAGGAGCTGCTTTTAGGAGGAGTGTGTCAGTATTGTTAGTCCAGTTTAACGCACTTCAGCAGATGGGTGTTTGAGCACGTAATTCACCAATTATTGTACAGTATATATGGGCCTATAGAATAAACGAAGCTAATAAGTGAGTTCAGACATATTTCATCCAAAGATTACAGATCACACATGGCACCAGGTCAAAATGTAACGTGTAAATGATGGTTTTAAATGGGTTATTTATTAGGTATGGTTTATGTCCTCTCACTAACCCTGTAGTAAGGTTCATGCACCCTGCGGGTGTCCATGTGGGTCCACCTTTTACACTCTCACTTATTTAAATTAAAACTGAGGGTTTTCTGTGTTGAAGTGCCCCCATTATGTCACACCAGTTTCCTCCCTACTGTCTTAATTGCCAAATTAACTGGTGTTGGGTTCAGGCCTCTAACCCTGGGCTCCGTCACATCTGATCCAGCCACCTTCACGCTTCATTCTCTTTCGGGCGGTTGTAAATCTCTCCAAGGTCGGCGCTGCGAGATTCCCATGCTGCCCCTGGCCTAATGAATCTGTCCTGCCTCAGCGGGTTCTGTCACTCCCTGCTCCGATTAACAGCGCTCTCATCTACAGTAGGTGTCAGGAGGAGGAGGGTTCGCCAGGAGGATGCAGGGGCGGCCTAAAAATCTGTTGCAACTATGAATTGTTTTCATATATAGCTATTATTGATCAGAATCAGAATCAGAATCAGCTTTATTGTCACGTCACAGGTTTACAGAGTAAAGAAGTGGGTGAAATTTGTTTCCGTGCGTAGTTCCCATCCTATCGAATAACTAATTACGACATATTTACACATGGTACCTGAGATAAGATATAAAGGTGCATGAGCATAGCAGCAGACGTATACTTTACATGATATACTTATGGACGTTAGTTAAGGTGCTAGAAAAAAACACAAAGAAAACAAAAAGACAAGTCAGTGTGTTGTACATGGGATTAAGGTGCAAAAAAAATTCAGTGCGTGTCGACCGCATAATCCACATATGATTGATTAGTCTGATTAACCACTTAAAAGGAGCACTTCACCCATTTTCCAATTGACTCACATGTACTGTAGCATGTGCTTAAGTGCTTTCAAGCATCTGTGAACATACAGATGGTAGAGTTTGAGTTTGTGTGAGTGTGTTTGTGCACACATTCCTGCGTGTGTGTGTGTGTGGTGTGTGTGTGTATGTGTGTGTGTGTGTGTGTGTGTGTGTGTGTGTGTGTGTGTGTGTGTGTGTGTGTGTGTGTGTGTGTGTGTGTGTGCGTGTTGTGAAATAGTACATGATTGTGTGGGAATACGTGAAAGCGGGGAATATATTTTTAGGCCACGTTCACACGTAGCGTTTTCTGAGTGGATAAAAGCGCTGCTTGTTGCAATGTGCCACTAACATTGCGACAGAGAGCTCAGCTGATAAATGTGGTCCTAGTGACTCGTAACCACTAGCCACACATTATTTACCCTTTTTTTTAACAATGAGCCATGGCAACGAGGAGGCTGCTTCGCCTTCAGAGACAGACAGTACAGAGCAGGAGAGTGCTTGTGGAAGTGTCCAATGCTCATTTATCAACAGGTACTTTCACTTTCTCTGTCTCCATCTCTGGTGGCGGTGGTCTGAAAGCTTTATTAAGCAGTTTTCAACTTTTGAAAGTGCCCCGTTCTTCCAAAAAACAGCCTAGTATAGTGCCTTTAAAGAGCCACCACATTCTTAGTGCCTTGCAGCTTGATGTATGCTTTGTGGAAAAAATGTGTGAACATGCCCTTTAGCCCTGCCAGCGGTGAGGCTCTAAAGATGGCCTGGTAGATTGGTCAATTGGTCCATCCATCACTTTGGTCGCAAGCAACATATCTTTATAGCTACCGGCTGGAGTGCCATAGAATTTACTGTCCACCTTCATGGGGGTGCACCCTCCATGTAACTGAATCCATGTCCTTTCCTCTAGTCTAGTGCCACACAACACTTTCAGTTTTACACAACATTTCACAAAATGGTCAAAATGTCAACTATGTACAGTATAGAAGTTGTGTCAAAATCTGTGGACAGATTGCAGTATGGACCCTTCTGATTTTGGTGACCCCGTGGTCTTTTCTCTTGTGGCACGTGACGTCTGACATTACCACTAATAATGTCAGCTATTAATGTTGCTACTCAGCAATAGCCCCTAGCCATTGACCAGAGGGGACACATCCAGCTATCCGGCTTTAGACTCTTTTAGTCTTCTTGATTCTAGAATAAGGCCTCAAGCGAACGGTCACATCAAAGGGGCTAACACACTTGCTGAGAGACACACATAAACCCGTTCTCTTGAGCGGGCACGCACACACACACACACACACACACACACACACACACACACACACACACACACACACACACACGCATAAGTAGACACATTTTTGGCATTGCTATAAAGAATAATGGAATATATATAGAACACATTGTCTTTCGAAGGCGCTCTTATGATACGCTTTCATATACTGTTTACATGCTGTTTGAAGTTTTCATTTTCCCCAAGCTCTCCCTCTTCCTTCATTTCTGGGTCAGTGTGTTGGCAGGTAACAGTGTTACTGTCTCTGTTCTGCGGGGTTACAGTCAGACGTACACACACACACACACACACACACACACACACACACACACACACACACACACACTCCTGACACGCTGTAGAGTTGTCGGACAGATGGCCGTTTGGCAAGACCTTCCTTCCTGGGGTATGAGAACGCCATTGTTTTTATCCAGTCTGCCCCCCTCCTTCTCCCCCTTAGTACATTCTTCCTCTTTAGGCCTACATCCAGGTTACAGTCGCTCGCTCGCTCTCCTTATCACAGGTTACAGGTGTAAGAGAGAGACAAAGAGAGAGAGGGTACACTGATATGTTGCGATAAAGTGACTGACCCATTTCTCATAGACAGAAAGACATGGGCACGCGTGCACGCATTAACGCATTAAGACCGGGAACGCATCTGTGTAACCACTTTAACCATTATTGTCTCCGCCAGGCCGTAAGGCATGGCGAGAGAGTATGTTTTACCCCCTGTCCGTCCGTCCGTCTGTGACCAGCTAATCTCCGGCACCGTTGGCCTGCTCGCTCCGAAACTGTGCACACACACTCCCTGGATGCCAATTCAGAACCTCTGCCCCAAATTTCTCACATAGCCCTGTTATAGCGCCACCAGGAGGCCGATTTGTGCAAAATCCATTTACTCCTACAGATTTTATCCAAACGTCATGCAAATCGGTACACATTATCTCTATAGTCATGTGATCAACAAGGATCTGTCCGATTTTCCATATTCCATCCTCATTGGCTGGCCAAAGTTTGCAGGATTGGTCCGTTTTTTAACAAAATGTCTCAAATCATGAACACAGTGTGCGATTTCCGTGAAATTTCACACGCACATTCCCACTAGGCAGAGGAAGAAATGCCACCCTTTTCACATTGGCCTATTATAGCGCCACCAGGAAGCCACAATAACGTACCTGACCTGGCGGAGACCTGTGCTCCGAGGAGCACTTTTTTTAGTTTTATACTTTGGCTATTAAGAAATAGCAGATATATAAGTTCATAGCCTGGCACAGAGTGTCGCGCTATGAGCTTGTATATCTGCTATTTTTAAAAAAAATTGGCAAAATCTTTGAATATAATCATATATTTTTAAACTCAAATCTTTGCTTCTGGGGATTCTGCAAATGTCTTCTAAATCCTAACAGTTAAAAAAAAAAAGAATGTTGCTACTGTATATATGTCAAGGACCCCCAAAATGAAATCTAAAATGACAGAGATGCGTCCCCGGATTGAATGGGTTAAAAGGATGATTTGATTCAGATTTCATGTAATTCAAACACAGCGTTGAAGGAAGAGGATAGTAATAGATACTGGGTTTAGGATGTTTGTGAGAGATTTCATGCCAGAGCTGTAGAAGTATATTGGCCAGCTAAGTGCCGTTAAAAGGCAAAGGAAGCAGGAATTCAGTCTTATCAGTCTGAAGTAACCACAGGAGGCCATAAAGTCAATTAGCTGAGATGGGCACAATGCTATCTGAAGACTGCATAACCCAGCACTGCAAGACTTTACCTTCCCCTGGTTTAGCAATTAGCCTGATTGTCTGAGTCTCAAGGGGTGAGTTTGGATTGGAATGTCATGTGACAACATTAACAGTACACTATGTATGTACAGTATTTGTATAGTACAGTGGTTATGCACATTGAGAACTTTCTACTTTTGGTACTTTAAGTACATTTTGATACCAATACTTTTGTACTTTTACTCAAGTACATTTTGAATACCTTACTTTTACTTGTATTTCTACATTTCTACAGTATTGATAAAAAATTGAGTACTTTTTCCACATGAAAATCTGAAAGATGAGGACCATGTGGAATAGAATGAGAGGACGAGAGAGAAAAGGTCCAGTAGTTGTCTCCTTTTGGTTCTTCCGATCATTACCATGTACTCTTTTTGCCTTTTCATTACCCACCAATCTAAATTTGAACCCTTGAACCCTTGAACACAAGAATCCATTTTCTGGGGCAAACATTTGGCAAAAATACTAGTGGAACTAGTATAGCCCTGGGGGACCCCGGTCTGCTAAGTATATAGGGTCAAAGAGGTTAAACCTGAACCACCTTGTGCAGTGTTAACCTCCTCGATGGTATGTGTCTGTTCTGCCGGCTGTTTTGGCTAGCCGTCAGAAGACAAGGAAGGACAGGTGGAGCGCACTTTATAACACGCAGGGTGTTTTGAGCATCCACTTGTATAACTGGCATGCGTGTTGTCTCTGTCTTGACAGGGGAAAGCGGTGGAAGTACATGAGAGGGATCAGAGGGCAAAGGACCAGAGTTTGAAAAGGTTGTGGGATGAAAGAGCTGAGAGAAATGAGGGAGAGATGCGTAGTCGTGACTTTCACCCACTCAGATATTCAGCGAGAGTGCTGGGACTGTTGTCAGAGAGCACTTACTCACACACACACACACACACACACACACACACACACACACACACACACACACACACACACACACACACACACACACACACACACACACACACACACACACACACACACACACACACACACTGGCAGAATAGAATATGAGAGCAATGCTGCAGTGGCTGGATGTGTACCAGGCAGCAGTTATTGCAACGATGCTCGCTGCAGCACAGGGGAGTGTGCAGCTTCAGTTCAGAGCGGCGCAGAGCAGAGAGACATGGAGGTGGAGTAGAACCAAAGCCCAGTCAACTTCATGAAGAATAGACCACATCAGAGCCAATTATGTCTAGAAAATAGGCAGCTTATGTTGTTCACCTGCTTGGAATAGAGTGAACCAGATCAGGGTAGCTCAGGCTCAGAGGCAGACATTGTGCAGAAAAGATCTACTTCATATACAGCTGGAGTCTGGTGCAGTGCAGCCCAGTTTAGTTTTCTTTTATACGGCGAGTCCAGAGTCCAGTATGTCTCGATCTATGAGGCTGCGGTTGCTGCAGAGGTCCTTCAGTGGCCACATCAGGTTTTCTACCTCCAGAGCCCTGGATATGCTCAGCAAGAGAGAGACCCGTGAGAGTCGACTAGCAGGTGGGTGGGTGGGTGAGGGAGGGCTGTGTGTGTGTGTGTGTGTGTGTGTGTGTGTGTGTGTGTGTGTGTGTGTGTGTGTGTGTGTGTGTGTGTGTGTGTGTGTGTGTGTGTGTGTGTGTGTGTGTCTCCATGTATGCATGTTTTTTCTCTGTAGTTCTTGGGGCTGCCCACTCTCAGCATCCTTTGACTGATAGCTCATAGTACGTGATAGCATGCATAGTAGACTTAGCTTGTGTGTTGTTACAGTGACATCTCAAGGACAGGACCACGGGAAACTGCAGTGTCATCCCAGATTCCATCAGTATGGAAGAAGGGAGGATCCGCTGCATCGAGTTCAGGAGGGAAATGATCGTTCTGAATGTGAGACTGAATGTTAGCAAGGCGTGATAGAACAGAGATACCCCCGCTTGGATGGATAGGATCACTGTGACTCGGGGACAGTTGTTTCTGAATCGTTCACCCTGTATTTTTTTTAACCACGGTTTGTTTTGAAGCTAAATCATTTCTAGATCAGTAATAAAGTGCAGCTCATACATCAGACTGCATGTTTTATTTGTGTTCATGCTTTTGTATGTTGCTGTGCATGTACAGTACATGCATATTTCACACGTATACATTCTTACATATATGACCAGGTCTAGCCTGATTTATACTTATATTTATACTTAAATAGCAGATATACAGTGAGTTGTGAGCTTGTAGATCTGCTATTTACTGAGCACGACAGCGGCACGCATTGCAGCTAAGTATAAATCAGGCTTTATAAGCTAGAATTTGAGAATGCAACGCTGGCGTTTTCCAGCTTATCTGCTTTCTGTCACAGTTGCTGGAGTGCTGGATGGCATTGGGCCATCTATAAGTGATGAGGTGGTTGTGCACATGGAGGAGTGAGTCCAGTCCATTAGAAAATATACCGCTCACTCCCTGGCTATATGCTCTATCAGCTAGTCTCTAAATAATACAACGAGATGTCATGAGACCAAAAGCAAAGAAAAGGGCTGAGCAAAGATGCTCTTGAGGAAGGATGGCCGATACTGTGATTATATTTACTAGAGTCTAGAGTCTAGACCACTTTACCATGTCTGAAAAACGGGTTGTAATTCTAGGTCATCTTGTTGCAAAATGTAACAGGGAGATGGGCAATGTCAATTTGATGAAGTGAGGATGTAGGATTACACCTACTTGGATTACACTACTTATAGTGTAGTGTAAATATGAAACACACACACATGCACACACTTTCTCTCTCTCTCTCTCTCTCTCTCTCTCTCTCTCTCTCTCTCTCTCTCTCTCTCTCTCTCTCTCTCTCTCAGTCTCTCTCAGTCTCTCTCAGTCTCTCTTTGCCCATATGGTTCCCAGAATGTGCTTGGTATGAATCCAACGAGAATTCTCTCTTTCATATGATGTCACATCTATAGGGTTATCTACAGTTTACCCATAAACATTGCTTTAACGGGAGGACAGCAAAATTCCCCCCCACTTTCGCATGAATAAATGATAAATAAAAGTGATATATTCGCCGGTGAATATTTCGCGTTAAACCTATTCAAATAGTTGGTTCCTTGTTCATACAAGTGGTGCTGAAGCTCAGCAAAATAGTGAATAAAAATTGCTTTCGCTTTATTGCCTTATCAATAAAGCGAAGCAGTGTGAATGACACAAGCAAACAGGAAAATGTATTGCAAGTATAAATCAGTCAAAAGGCTGATCTTTGCCATGTGGCCTAACCTCTGCATTGAAGAGCGGTGCTACAGATGATGTGCAACCCTCCCTCGAACCCAGTGCAGGATGTGTCAGACTACATAGCTCACTGTCTCTTAGCAGGCCAACATGAAAGAGGTAAAGAGTTTAAAAGTGGGTCATGATCTAATTACAGCTTCCCTGGGCTGCCAATAGTTCCTTTCTCCTGCCATCTCTTTTTACGAGCTATATATCAGGAATGTTGCAGCCACGAGTCCACAATCATTTCTAATTAAGTTCATAATGGCTGTGAATTCTTGCATATTACAGAGTGCAAGGCCACCATGTGCTGTTGTAACAGGGAGAGTACAAGATGGTCTGTGTGTGTGCGTGCGTGCGCGCGTGCGTGCGCGTGTGTGTGTGTGTGTGTGTGTGTGTGTGTGTGTAACCACTACCACATTGGCATACTGTAAGGAATCATCAACCTCGCAGATAAGTTCATCATAAAAATCTTTTGTCGTTAACCCTTGAGGAGAGGCCATAAATCCTGAATCATTAAGTTGTTCAAACTCTGCGATGCTTTTTGACAACACAGTGATAACGCTTTGAACAATCAGCATTAGCACCCTGTGAAAAACAACAGTCTACCTGATTACTGTGGAAAGTAAGCAGATCAGTGAGCATGATCTCACTACATCGTATTGTCAGGTAGAAACCTTCTAATGTACATCACCCTTACTTTTCAGCAAAGAGAAAAAAAGAACCTGTGTTCCAATGGAACCAATGTGGTTATTTTGTCTCAAGCTTATTAATATAACCCCCCCCCACACACACACACACACACACACTTTGAGTGGCAGGTACGCCCACGCATCCACTTCATATGAGCCCAGGGACACATTAGCACATCATGAACTCTATACATTTCATACACTCACCAGCAGCACCTCACTGCATGACATCATACACACCTCATACTAAGGACCGCAATGGAAACAAGCTGTAAGGCTTTTTTTGCGTTATCCTTCTGATTATGGTGGGTCACATGTACCGTATGTTTCACATGACACTTGTTTTATTTCATGGTCAATAAAGATATCGATCAATCAATCAGTGCTTGACAGCAACAATAAGGCTCTATGTGGAAGATTAGGATGCATGGTCTTGACATGTGATCCCTAAACAACACATTGGACATTAGCTAATAACACTCACGGCATGCTCTCAATAACACACACAACAATCCCGTGCGGCGTCACAGACTGTGAAACCTGATAGCGGCCTTGACTTTTCCCACCGTTTGTCATGCATGTCCTCACATCACATGTGACATTTGACCATGTTTACAGCTGGGGGCGGGGGGATGCAACATGCTCAGGAGGACACTGAGTAGTGGATCCATTGACAAAGGCCATCTGTCACTCCATTCATTCGTTTCAGTTTTTGTCCATTGGATACTGTCATCGTACACATCTGAGTTTCATCACGCCATTGTCCTCGTAAGCCCCCCTTAAGTCAGTCCTCTATTTTTCAAATGACTTCTTTAGGCATTGACGGTGATGAATGTCTGATACTTGGAACAGGGTCGACGATCTAAAGGTTTTCGCATGGCCTCTTTTGACTCACAGTTTTCCTCAAGGCTAAAGACATGACATTCCAACATGGCAGATGATAACTGATACTGTTGTTGTAGATGAAAACAATTAGGATTCACCCTGCTTTTTTGATTCGATAAGTGTTTATCATAATGCACGGAGGCTTCTATACTTATCATAAGAATACTGTGTTGAAAACAGCAACGTTCCTTTGGAATGCACTGGTTGTTAAATCTCTGAACCGCTCCATCGTAGTATCAGCATTTCACCTTCCTATGACCAACATTTTTAGGAGCCGCGTGACCGTGTCTATAATGAGGACTTACACAGTACAATCCTTAATGTTAATGATCTATCCCCAGTATATGGGTAAATATGAGCAGTCAATCCAAAAATGGATAATATGGAATATACAATCTACACGATAAGAACAGTGTTTACCCTGAGTGGTATACTCTCTGGGCTGTGCAGATATTTCACATCCCTATGACAAACATTTTTAGGAGCCGTGTGATGACTATAATGATGACTTATGTGCTGCCATGGTGATGTCTTCAGAGGAAGCGGGCCGAGGCAGGAATGAGAAGTATGTTGTCCGTTCCTTTTGAACTGGTTGATGGCAGGGGTCAAGGAGGTCAGAGGTTGGCAGGAAGTAGGCCGGGAGTGCATTGAACATTTAAAGGTAGAGTATCAAGGAGAGAGAGAGAGAGAGAGAGAGAGAGAGAGAGAGAGAGAGAGAGAGAGAGAGAGAGAGAGAGAGAGAGAGAGAGAGAGAGAGAGAGAGAGAGAGAGAGAGAGAGAGAGAGAGAGAGAGAGAGAGAGAGAGAGAGAGAGAGAGAGAGAGAGAGAGAGAGAGAGAGAGAGAGAGAGAGAGAGAGAGAGAGAACCTGTCCACAAATGAGGAACACCCAAAAGTTTAAGTAAGGAAAAAGAATGTTATTCATATAGGGAATATTGTTCAAAACATAGAAGACAAATAGCACAAAATAAAATATACATTGGAAATTATACATTTTCAGATTCCAAAATGTATTGTGGAAATACAACAGTATTTCTTTATTCCAACGTGTATATGTTTTGAAATGAACTGTGGGCTTAATGAGCAAGTGGTGATTCTCACAGCATTGTGAGAGTTAAGTGAGTAAAGTGTTTACTCTCTTTCCCAAGTGAGAATGTGCGTATGTCTTCTTTTGTCTTGTGCTTTTCCGTCATACATGATGCTGTTGCATGTTTACTCATAAACTTGCCGTTGCATCAAACTGTTGTAGTTGGGCTTAACTGTTGTGTGATTATCCTTGCACAATGTATTTACATAAAATAAGCCCTGTTCATAGTGTACATTTCTCAGTAGGATTGTGGTGTGACATAATTACGGATTGCGTCAAGGTCGTTTCTGCCCGTTCTACGCCGTATCTGGTCTAGAGGCCTGAACATGCTTATCTCAATGCTAACTAGCTAATACTATTGCATAACTACCACATTTTTGTCAATCAATCCGTCTCCAATGCCATGGGAAACTCTGCAAAGGTCAATGAACCTAATGGGTTTGGTTAGTTTCTTATAGGCTTAGCCTGGGTCCGAGCGGTTCACTGTACACCGTTTGTGCGTCAAATCAGGTTGGAATCTGTTCTTAGACCAGCTAAAGGGCCAGGCTAACTACTGTAACATAATCTTTAGTGAGTTTGCACATTCATGGAGCTGAAACATTTAAATAACACCACAACCCTATTTCTCCATATCTGGCTGAAGTACAGTTGGCACTTTAACTTAGTTTTTATGGTAATACAGCAATGTGATTCAAGATCCAAGAGGTTTTATTTGTCACATGCTCATACAAGTATGTGGAGTGAAAGACTGTACTAACAATGTCCAACTAACATACGTGTATATAATAAAGAAAAATGCATAACATAAATACAAGCAGTAATAAATAATAAAGTGTAGTGTGTAAAGTTTTTTAAATAATCTTATAGGTATGCAAATAAAAAAGCATCATACACATACATTGGTTTGTAGAGAATGGCCATAGACTAGCAAGATTTTTCAATGCACTCTAAGGCCATCGACTGCACACTGGAGTTAAATGGGGTGGTAATGCATTGGTTTGGCCAGGGTTTTGCATCTGAGGCAAATACATTCAACCATCAGAACAATGCTGCGTGCAATTGGTGAGACATGGCCAAATTTAGACACAGGTTTATTGCTCTGAAGCCTCCAGAAAAATAAATAAATTACTATTTATAGCATATGTTTTAATGGTGGACCATTATGGTCAACTGGAATCCTGAGCCAATTTAATATTACAGTTATTTTATTACATATTTCACATTTCGGTCCCAATAGTTGGTCTTGAGCCGACGTTAGATATTCATTTATCGATTCGAAGAATTTAAAATCATAAAAGGTATTTGATGAAGATCGAATTTGAACATTCTTGCCAATGGCTCTCTGTGATTGTGATTTTGTGTGTGTATGTGTTGTGTGTGCGTGCATGCGTGCATGCATGCGCGCGCATGCACACATGTAGTAAGTGCCAAGCGGGCTTTTGTCAAGGACTCAAAGGAGGGGCTGTGGGAGGTACATAGTCATGTTCCGGTCTAGTCAGGCCCTACCAACTGCTAAACCCACACAGATGTCCTGGGTCTATTGTGGCCCTAGACTTCTTTTGCTGGGGCCCAGTGGGGCCATTTCACGCCTCAGGGCTGCCAAAGGATGGGAGTCAAAAGGGGTGTCCCATTGTGACATCAGCAAAGATCGCATCAAATAGCAGCGCAGCAGGCAATCACCTAGCAAATTAGCGTCAACAAGGCACTTTCACCTTTTAGAATGTCCACTTTTCATTGAAAGAGTCTCAACTGTGATTTCCGTTCAGAATTAAGGGGATTTTATGCTGTAAGTGTGACTTATTTTTGTATTATGATCATAATTTCAGATAAACACATCCCTTTGAACAGCTGTACAGCAAAAGGGGAAAGGATTTTACTATGTGGGATCTATATAAAATAGAACTTAAAGCCTCTCTCTCATGTCACAACCACCACTTAACAGCCCATGGTGGCCTTGCTTTGTATGGCACAGTTAACCCTCATCTATGTCTCCTTGTTGGTTTGCATTTGACATGACTGTGATCTTAACAACAGTGAAATAGCTCGCGGTTTCCAACATGTGTTTCAACCTCGCATATGTTCTCGCAGTGCATTTCCATCTCTTAAAAACAGACAAGAACCCAGGGATATCCAACAGCATCTTCATCTGGAAGATTTTAGAGAGGCCACAAAACACCCATGTCTTAAAGGAGAAGTTCACCCAAATTCCTTGAATTCATGGAGATGTTTTGTTTTTGTCCCATTCCTAAGCCAATAATTTGATGACCGGCGAAAAGATGCTAATGTTTCCAGTAGGAGACTCAATGGAGACTCTTTGAGTCTCCGCCTGTCATCAAATGATTGGCTTAGGAATGCGACAAAAACAAAAATAAATCTCCATGAATTCAAGGCTTCATGGGGTGTGTAATTGATAGGGGAAAAAAAAAACATTTTGGGTGAACTGCTCCTTTAAATGGAAGATCATGGACCTTAATTGCATGCGCATGCCCTCCCTCCAAATACATGTTTTTCTCGGGGTCTCATCTTTCATTTCCCCGAAAAGGTTTGACTTATGTCTCTATCATGTGGTCATGCCAGCGACCTCATTGTGTAAGTGTCTCTCAGCAGTACAGTGTGAAATGCTCCTTAACTCATGCAATATAGCTGACGTGCTTACGGTTTAGACTGCTGTCACATTCAGACCTAGTTTTTCACTTTGACCGTCTATAAATAGCACCTGCTTATTAATTCATCAAAGCAACACCATTCCAGCAGCTATGTGATGTGTTTTTTCCTGGCCACGAGGATGTGCAGAAAGTAGGCCAACCATATAGCATCCTCTGTGTCCCTTGGCCTTTTATTGAAGGCTGAGAGGGACTTATTAAAAGAACTGTGTCACGTTTAAGGTAATTAATTGATAGTCTATTTACTCCCCCTCGCTGGCGCCGACCCAGTAATTACACCCGGAGACCGAAAAGAGAGTATGTACAGTATGTGTGGTTACGGGTGGGTGTGCGTGTGAGCAAGCATGTTTGAGGCTGTGTCTCCCTGAACATTAGGCCTAAAAGCATGCGTGGGCTGTGTTTATGCATAGTCAAATGAGGAGTGTTAATTTAACCCATTAAGACCGGGAAAGCATCTGTCATTTTAGATTTCAACCACTTTAACCATTATCTTATACTTTGGCTATTAAACACTTGCAGATATACATAGCATGGCACTCTTTGAATATACATTTTTAAAGCAATATATTTTTGCTTCTCAGGATTCTACAAATGTCTTCTAAACAGTTTTTTGAAAAAAACTTATGTTGCTATAATCAGTGGTTTTCAAACTTTTCCATGTCAAGGGCCCCCAAAATGATATGTATTTGGTCGCGGACCCCCATCTCAAAATATGTTATTCCAGGGACCCCCCAGAAGCAAAGGTTTGAGTTAAAATGTTCGCTTTAAAAAATATAAATATTGAAAGATTTGCACAAATGTTCACGATTTTTCAAAAATAGCAGATCTACAAGCTCATACGCTATGAGCTTGTAGATCTGCTATTTTTTAATAGCCAAAGTATAGAATAATAGTTAATAAGTGTTTACACATGCGTTCCCGGTTTTGATGGGCTAAGTCTAAAAATGAACCCCCCAGGATAGAAAATGCACTCAATTATCGTCCATTTGTACACGTTTTTTTCTTTAGTTTTACCATAGATTTACCATGTGAAAATGTGTGTATATGTGCCTTATGAGATTACAAACACTCTCTCTATATGACTAGACTTGACTGTGGGACGCATGCCAAGGACATAATGTATCTCCTCTCTCTCTCTCCCTCATCCTCCCTCATCCTCTGTTTTCCTTTTTGTTTTCCTTTCATTTCACATTTTTTGGACCCAGGGCTTCACTTCAAAACACGTCAGTCAGAACTAGATTAAATGGCTTGTGGTGGTTCAAGCCTCAGGAAGTCAGGCATTAAAATGTAGTCATTTTGCCTAAACTAGACATGCCTATAATTAACAAAAACTAAAAAAGAAAAATCACCCTCATAAGCTATAGATTCTTTAAATACAGGCTCTTTGTATGCAGTATAGCACAAAACTAAGGCTCTCCATTGTGTCCATAATGACATAAAAGCCTGTAGTTTAAGGGCGGTGAACTCAATTCAACTCAACTTTATTGGCACATTTACAGGTGTAAAAATAAAGTGGTTAAATTATTTGTCGTACAAGCTCCATCATGGCAGTGTCAAGAAAAGTGGAAAGGTATGGAGAAAGAAAGTAACAGATAACATGTAGAAATCAATATGGGTAAAGTGAAATATATACATAAGGTGCATGATATAATAACATAAAGTGCAGAATAATAAGTAGGTTGTGTTGTTGAAACTGGTGCACAAGTTTGACCAATGACAGCCAACAAATATTACACCCCTCTTCCCCTTCGTTTAGAGAGACATAGATATATGACAATGTGAAATGCAGTGAAACCAGTGTTGGGTCGGCCATTTTCATTAGACCCACCTTCTCAGTCCACTAGCACCAGTTGTACCGACCCTGCTGTGTCAAACATCTGAACCCATTAGTAGGAGCATAATTACAAAATGTGTATCTCCACGATTCAACTTTTTAGGTTTTATCGGAAATGACCGCCCTACTTCATCGTAAATTAAGAGTATCGCGTAGAAATTGCTATATATATGCTTTTAGTTTTGGACATATAGGGTTTCTATCCGACAGCGCCGATATACATTAGTGGATACACACATGTGAAACACCATCTACATGAATAAATGTCAAAAAATTACCTTGAGTTCACCCTTGAGATCAGGATAACCATTCGATGCACATTCATCGTCATACTGCTGTATCTATCAACTCACACGCCTCACTCATATTCCAGATTCTCATGTATTTCCCCCCGAGCTTGCTTTAACATTTAACATTTCATTCTCCATAGTCATAAAGCTGTGGTCTGACCCTCATCAAAAGGCCCATAATCAAACATGCACAGATGCACATACCCTCATACCCACCCACACAAACAAACACACACACACACACACACACACACACACACACACACACACACACACACACACACACACACACACACACACACACACACACACACACACACACACACACACACACACACACACACACACACACACACGCAAGCAAGCAAGTACATGTTAACCACACTAAAAGGGGTTTAATTAGAAGAGAATTCTTGCTTAATATATTTGGTTATAAGAGGTTGCCACCAGAATGATGAAGAGGGCGAACATTCCTGTGACGCATTGTGAGCTTGTAGATTGGCTATTGACAATCTGTGTAGAGCCCTGGAGGACTCCAATCAACTAAGTTTATAGAGTTTAAGTGGTTAAGGTTACCTTAAGGGAATATGAAAAATGTCAATGCAATGCCCATAAAGTTAGCAAAACCAACATGCGTGTGTGTGCGTGTGTACTTGCATGCCTGCCTGTGTCCGTGCGTGTGTGTGATTCATATCATTTTTGTAGTTCCGCTTGTGTCAGTGAAAATATCTAACCCACTCCGAGTTTGAACAAGCCTTATATTGAATGTCCTGCCGCGATAAAGTTGAGAGTTCGTCAGACCTCTGCCTGACATGTCAGTGTGTGAGGGCAAACCCTCCTGAGACATTTATGATTGAATTAGAATCTTTCAACAATGTTCCTCTTCAGTGATTTAAAGCCCCCTTGTTTCTAGCCCTGTACACTCACAAGGACGCTTGTTCCGAAGACTCAGGAATGTTTTGCTAAACCCAGTGACTCCACCGAGCTCACGCCAAACTTGTTTACTTTGCTTGTTTCACCACTCTCGCTCTCTTTCAAACTTTCTCTCAATTTCTCTCCCCCTCTCACACACGCTCCCTCGCTCAATGCTTTCTCAATCTCCAATACTAACACCTTTCACTCTCTCTTATACCAGGTCTGTCTATACACCCTGGTACCCAGGTTTGTTGTCTCATTCTGTACTGATTTAAGGGGTGAATCTGATCCACCAATTAGTCACGAAATTGGTCAAGGTCACCTCTTGGCCTTGGGACATAAATCATACAAATGACACATAGACAGATGGTGCTCCTACAATATAAAAAGAAACCCCTTTCACCTACACACCGGTTAGTTCAGCCTGGCCCAAAGGTACATGTGGAAATCCCATAGTAATCTATTCTATTTTCAAATGACACGCATCGCTGGTCCTAAGTCAGAGTAGAATAGAAATCCAAGGTAACATGCATGAATGACTGGAGACCTGGCACTCTCCCAATAGTTAGCAAATGCTTTGAGAAGCTGGTGGAGAGACTACATCTGCTCCACGCTACCTGACTCGATCCGTGGCAATTTGCGTAATATCAAAACAAATCCACAGACGATGCAATAGCCATGGGTCTTCCCACCGTCCTCACGCATGGATGACAAGAAGCTGAAGGACAAGTATGTACGCATATTGTTGGTGGACTACAGCTCAGCTTTCAACACCATAGTCCCAGCAAGGCTTGACATAAAGCTCATAGACCTCTTGTTGCACCCAAGCATGTGCAACTGGATACTAGACTTCCTGACGAAACGCTGCTAGGTGGTTAGAATGGGCAACATCACATCTGACCCCCTGACCCTCAGCACAGGAGCCCCCCAGAGATGCGTGCTGAGCCCTCTCCTTTATACTCCCTGTACACTCATGACTGCAAAGCCACTCACAGCTCCAATGTCATCATCAAGTACGCTGACGACACGACAGTGTTCGGCCAGATTGTCAACAATGATGAGTCTGCCTACAGAGATGAGGTTAGATCACTGGCACTCTGGTGCAAGGAGAACAAACATGCCCTCAACGTCAACAAGACCAAGGAGCTGATCGTGGATTTTAGGAAGCTGAGGAAAGAGCATGCACCTATCTTCAGCGAGTCAGTGAGTTCAAGTTCCTTAGAGTACACATCGAGGAGGTGCTGAAGTGGGACACACACACCACGCGTGTGCGGAAAAAAAAGCTTTGTCACCTAAAGAAGTTTGGAGTGTACCCCCGCATCCTCACGGTACGTTTTAACAGCGGGCGACTCTCGGGCGACATCGTCCAAAATATAAAGAAAGTCTATGAGAGCCGGCAACTACTGGCGATCGGGCGAAGTGGGCGGGGGGGTGATGAAAGATGGATTTTCTTTATCTTTTTGGACGATGTCGCCCGGGATCGCCCGAGAGTCGCCCGCTGTTAAAACGCACCGTCAGGCTGTACTACAACAGCTACATTGAATGCGTCCTGACAGGCTGTGAAACTGCCTGGTACGGAAACTGCACCGCCCGCAGAAGTAGCCTGGAAAACCAGATGAATCTGCCCACGCCAGGCTAAAACAGAAGAACCTTCAGCGAGTGGTGCGGCCGGCAGAGCGCAGAATGGGAAGGGAGCTCCACTCCCTCCAGGTGATGTACAAGAAGAGATGTGTAGTCATAAAGGTCACTGTATCATCAAGGACACGTACCACCCCAGCCACAAACTGTTCACACCCCTAATGCGTATGCGGGCAGGCAAGGAGGCCTATAGTATCATCAAGGGCAAGACCACTAGATTTCTGCACAGCGTCAGACTGCTAAACAAGGCCTATTACCAGGCTGGCGTGGTGATATTTTACTTTACTAGAACTTTACTTTCCCTGTGAACCTGCCATGTGGATTTTTTAACCTGTAAATTGTATGCACTTTTTTCTTATGTCTAATCATGCACATACTGTTTTTGCTGCATATCTTGATATTTTATCTGTTAACCAGTGATTGTCTCCGCCTGGCCGAAGTCGTGGACTATGTTTTCGCTGTGTGTGTGTCAGTCAGTGTGTGTGTCCGTCTGTGAACAGCTAATCTCCGGCATCATTGGACCCCTCGGCACGCAACTTTGCATGCTCACTCCCTGGAGGCAACGTAAAAACCTCGACCCCAAATCTTTCACATAGGCCTGTTATAGCGCCACCAGGAGGCCGATTATTGCAAAATAAATGTTTTTTTATCACTCCAACAGATTTTGTCCAAACATCACAGTCATGTGATCAAGACGGATCTGTCGAATGTTTCATATTCCATCCTGATTGGCAAAGATTGGCTTCCAAAGTTTGCAGGAGTAGCCTGTTTTGAACAAAAATGCCTCAAATCATGAAATCGTCGTGAAACTTTGCTTCTTTTTTATTGGTCTCATGGTGGCGCTATAACGGGAACATTTCTGTGTGCAGCTGAGCTAATCTTAGCCACCGTTGGACCGATCAGCATGAAACTTTGCACGCACACCCACATTTTCCACATCAGCCTGTTATAGGGTAGGCAACCCGGCCTGGCGGAGAACCCATAAGGTTGCATTTGTTAGATGCCTTAGTAGGCACATCCTCCCTAGACGGTTCAGTGATTTGCGAGTGTAGTTGCATCTCAAGGGGAAAGGTTTATACGATTCAGCAGGTTCGCAAGCAGTCTTGTGGATGCAATCTCTTGACTTCTCATAGGCCTCCCCTCATTCACTGCCCACTCTACGCTGCACAGTGCACTTGGTGGTGATGATGTCATTGTTCTGAGCTGAGCCAGCGCAAATACTCATCTCCTCCTCAGCCTCAGACAGCCAGCCCTGACTGAGCTGGAACAACAGGGCTGCTATTTCAAGTGGCCATTGACATGGTACCGAGACGGAGAGCAGATCCTTATAGAACTGACACTCACAGAACCCCTGATTTTGCACGTCCAGGGATAACCCATAGTGGTATGCACAAATATTTGCACACGCCATGGAATTCGCTCTGGCCCGGGTGCTTGAGAATGTCTGATTTCACACCACAGACCTTCAGCCTGGTCCACTCCCACACCGCCCTCCCTCCCTCAATCCCTCCCCCCTCCCTCCCTCAATCCCTCCCTCCCCCTCCCTCAATCCCTCCCTTCCTCCCTCCATCCATCCATCCATCCCGCCCTCTCTCCGCCTGTCCGTCCGGTCGTCCATCTGTCTGTCCGTCCATCCATCCGTCAGCAGAAATGGTGGTGTCACCGGCACTGCTCGCCCAGCATCGACAGATTTGTCTTTTTTTAGCTTGAATTGCTCCGTAAGGTGCCCTTTCCAAGCATAATCAATACCTGTCAGTACATATTTAAGTCTGTGATATTATCATAACCGAGTTCAGCTCTTGAGAGAAGCAGAAGCAGAAAGAGGAGATTTGATGATGATGAAGATAATGAGTGGACAGACAGAAATAGAAAGACATGTGCTAAAGGTTAAGAAAAGTGAACGTAGAGTTCAACATGAAGATAATTGAGGACAGCGGCAAAGAGTAAAGGCCCTTGCACACAGAGTCCGATTTGTTTTTTTATGGGTCAATCAGTCTTTATCCACTTAAACCCTATTCAGATTTCTTTCAAAAATTGTTTACAACTCACAACGTGTCACACTGTGACACATTGTGAGCTTGTAGATGGGCTAATTTAGAATTTCTTTGAAAAATGTTGCCTATAATGACATGCCCAAAATAGGGAAGGCAGGTTGCAAGTGGTTATCGCATCTGAGTTGAAAATCTAGTTCAGTTGAAAAGAAATATGCAAAGTCGCAGCCAAAGTGTCAGCCAATTTCAGAGTAGGTGTTTTTTTTGTTGGGTTTTTTTCTTTCTTTTTTCAAGAAATCGGACTCTGTGTGCAAAAGAATCTGAATCAGACTGAATTCAGAAAGATTAATAACTACACAGTGGCACATTTCACAATCAGTATAATCGAGTTTAAGCCTGAGAGGGTTCAAACCCAGAGGGATAGACACGGGGGGAAAGGTGAAGGGAATGAGAAAGAGAGGATAATGTGGAAAAACTCCTGCAGCTCGCTGGTTGTTTTGGGTTCCTGGGGTGATAAGAAGAATAACAAGGGAAACCCCAGGACCTTCTCCAAACTACCCCAGAAACTGCTGAGACAGCGGCCACACACCTCGGAGTATGTGGTTTCTTTTGCATGTGTTTGTCCTTGTTTGCTTGTGGGTGCATGTCTTGTTTGTGATGCAAGAAGTTATGGGAGAGAAAATACTATCCAAGTTCAAAACTTGATCTCAATTAAAATTTGTATTAAAGAACTGACTGACTGACTGTACCCCTGTACTGTAAGTGAACAGGGGTGTGTGAGGACATAGTGAATAGTGAGTACTGTAAGTGAACAGGGGTGTGTGAGGACATAGTGAATAGTGAATACTGTAAGTGAATCGGGGACACAGTGTGAACTAGGGTGTGTGAGGAAATGTCAAAGTTGGATCCAGGCTGAATTCGGAAATGTGGGATTTGAACAGTAAAGGGATTAGTTCCATCCACAGTGAACGGAAATAAAATCCCACAGGAACTTGGTTGTGTGTGTGTGTGTGTGTGTGTGTGTGTGTGTGTGTGTGTGTGTGTGTGTGTGTGTGTGTGTGTGTGTGTGTGTGTGTGTGTGTGTGTGTGTGTGTGTGTGTGTGTGTGTGTGTGTGTGTGTGTGCATACGCACAACACACATGCTTGTTGTATGTAATGTTTTGTAATTACAGGAACGTTCTGACACACTTACTGTACTAGAAGTACAAACCATTGATCGCTTGGTTATTCTACTTTTCATTGTGACTGACAGGTGAAAGCTAAGGCTATGATGTTACAATGTGTTCAAGGTGCCCAATTATTCAGCAAATTGTCTCCCTGGCTCCTAATAAAGTGTCTAACAGGACTCGTGATGCAAGATGGGGACAAAATGATGGCACGTTGTCTTGTCATTGGCGATTAGTTGTGAAACGGACACATTCCCGGAAGAATCCGTTCCAGATGGGTACTTAGAACAAGTTTTAGTGCCCCATTAAAACGCTCTCATCTCTGGTGACTTAACTACCTCTTGGGGTGCCTGATCTCCTGGTATGTTGTTTGTTTACTCTCCATTGGGCCTTCATTTCCTGTGTTGGCTTTTTGTGGCTCTAGTGGGCCTCAGAGGGGGCAGCAATCTTTAATTTATTTTGTCAATCCACCGGAGATTTGTGGCTAAGCCTGTTGTTCTTGTTGGTATTTTTTGATCCCACTTAATCCTAATACTTTTGATTGAGACATTCTCATACATTGTTATAGCGATGTTGCATTACGCTTGTGCAATTTTTGTCTATTTCTGTCTAGACTATTAATTGCAAAAGGCTAAAGATTGGATTTGTATTTTACATTTTGTTTTGTTGAGTGAGTGTGAGATGCGTCCAATGTTGTTGCACGAAAACAAATTAATTGGATCTTGAAACGACATGTGAACCATGTCACAGTTCAGCTCAGTTGTCCCATACATCTGCATGCATCTTCATTATCTCCAAACACGACATGAACACTGTTTGCTTAAATGAGAGTATGCTTGTTTACTTTCTGAACAACAAGAGCTCCAGCTGAGTTCTTGTTGGTTAGAATAGTTTCAGTGCTCAAGTAAACGATGATGCTGAATATAGTGCACATCGTAGGAAAACACTGAGGTGTACAGATGTCAACCTGAAGTTCTAACAGTGTTAAACAATGCCATGTGACTCGTAAGCACAAACAGATGTTTTTCTCAATGTGCGTGTGTCTCCTGGCCGGGGAAGACAACGAGCCGCCTGTCAAAAAGTAGATGAGAAACACAGGAGAAGGAGGGTGCGGGGAGGGGGGCGTGTTATACTGCCATGAGATGGTGTGACTCTGACGCTGATCAAATTTACTGAGATCTACAAACACTGATAGAGAAAGGTCAGGGCTGCAGACTGCTTTTTTGGATCAGTTGTATGTTGTTCCAGTTTCCTCCTCGCAGAAACACAAACCCACTGACCCAGTTTCTCACGTGCCACCTCAGCCTCCAAAGCACATGAGACTCGCTGCCATCATCTGACTGTCATCTTGTGAGTTTTACTGACCTATGTAAGGAACAAGTAGATTGTATCACAAAAAAAAGAAACCATGCACAAAATCGTGTGCCCACATGCACATGCTGAAATGTGAAATGCCAGGTATTGATGGCTAATCATCCTATTTCACAGCTGTCAAAGCTAATTCTAAATATTTTGGGAGATGAATACCTCACATTCAGAATAGAACTCTTCACTGTCTGCGGGTCACATGAGTCACACAAACTGTAGAAAAATAAAGACTAGCATAGAGATTTTGTCAAGGGGTAGAATTTGGCCTAAAAACAGAGGCTGTTTCAAGATGGAGTTAACCCATTAAGACATGAGGTTGATTCTACAAATGCATTCTAAATCCTAACTTACTTAAACTTATGTTGCTATAGCAGTAGTTCTCAAACCTTTTCATGTCCCCCAAATTGATATGTATTTGGTCGCCGACAACCTATCTAAAATAATTCCAGGGACCCTGGATATAAATATATATATATGTATATTCAAAGATTTAGACATTTTCATGATTTTTTTAAAATAGCAGATCTACAAGCTCATAGCACGGCACGAAGTGATGCGCTATGAGCTTGTATATCTGATATTTTTTAATAGCCAACCAATGTGCTATGCAGCTAAAATCTAAAATGACACAGATGCTTTCCCGGTTTTAATGTTTTAAAAGGAACGGATCATTAAACGAAGTGACTAAATGTGATTTGAGTAACGGAAAGAAATAAAGAGAGAAAGAGAGAAAGACAAAAGAAACGCAAAAGTAGAATTGGAGCTGAAAGATATAATTGAAAGTCAGCGAATATTAAAGGATAATACCAGCAAGCATACATGTCATTGCCTATTCACAGCTTTGGCCATATACTATACTATATACAGTACATATGATATGGCCAAATTATACATAATACATCATTAATGGCTTTATCTTTTTATTTCAAGCTGATTTTAAGTCTCTGCAAGTTGACTTTAGGGTTACTGAAATGAACAGAATCCAATCCAGTGGCTTCTTTGTAAATCAAATAATCCAGTGTGAGTGTATGCTTTGAAAAATGGTCATCAGTAATGTCAAGTATATCGTGAGTTGTAGCCTGGCGCTGGCCATCCTAATCACGTGGAATCGCAACGTTTGTGATCCCACATGATCAGATGGCCAATGCCAGGCTATGTGAGTTGTGGTATAGGGCTGTGACTATTATGACATTTAAGTGACGATTAATTGTCACACAAATAATTGCGATTAAACGATTTAATTGTGTTTTTAATGTTAGAAATTACATTTCTGTTTGACTTTTAAGCTTTGAAGTTGCACAGGGCAGATATGACAAATAACCTAAATACACAAAGAAATAACTGACATATTTAATAACTAAAAAAAACATTAATAGTGGAAATATCCAATCTACAATCTCAAAACGCATCGCATGGCTGCACGTTTTGAGCTTGTAGATCGTCTATTTCCAATATTTTTGAAAACATTTGAAATTGTGATATGTGTTAACATGGAAATGATTATGGCGATGATGACGATTATGCAAAAACATATTGCAATTATCTCAAATAATTGCGATTGGGCGATATCATAATTGTGACAGGCATAGTGGTATAGCTACCAGCACAAGTCATGTCCTCTTGGAGTTTCACCGGTAAATCAATACTGACTGACAACATGTATATACTGTAACCGCCCACCCTCAGGTTAGAAACAGATAAGATCCCACATCAATGAAGTTTTGCTACCGCATATACTTCCTTAAATCAATAGGGTTTGTAGACCGTTGATATGAGACGGACTTTGACCAGTGTTTGCACAGATGGTATACGTCTGGGTGTTTACAGCTCTCTTATCTCAAACAGTATCCTGTACAGTAGCTCTGCAAGTTGATATTCATACCATACTGAAATTAATGGAGTTCAATGGCTGCCTTGAAATAATAAGAAGAAAGAAACTACAGTATGCTTTGGGACTTAGCCAGCACTAATGTCAAGTATAAAGTGAGTTGTAGTCAATGCGGGCTAAACATGCCAGCCCACAGTTAAGGTCCTTTGACTACATGAACTCTATCGTCTCTGTTCTTGGCATGTCATAATAGGCAAACATTTGGCAAAAATAGGTGAACATTTGGCGAAAATAGATGATCTACGAACTCACAATATGTCGCATTCCGAGCACGTAGATCGACATATTTGGCAGAAGAGATCTGGTGTAGAGGGAGAAAAGGGGGGAACAAATTTAGATGCCTAGGGGACTCCAGTCAACAAAGTATCGTTGCTGTCTGGCAGGAACCAGCCAACTCCATGTTGACACTTTTGCTTTTTTTTCCATAAATCAGGGCCATTGACGTCTGTGTGTTGGTAAAAAAAATATTGAACCAATGAAAAGCATTAAAAAGCGCTTCTGACAAAACCAGCTAACTCCTTTGGATCCTCAAACGTTCTGCTAAACCAGCTAACTCCACCGGAGTTAGCTGGTTTTGCTGACTCCAGGCTCCACCCCCTTTTGACCTCCAACCTCATTGTGAGCTTGGAGGTCCATTCAGCTGTTCTTATCAATGATGAACAAAACCTCCTAACTCCACTTTTTTCATTTCCTGAAAAATGAACATTTTACCTGGTTTCTGCCGGACAGCAGAGATATGTAGGTTGAAAGTGTTTTAAAAAAAAATGGGAATAAAAGGGAATCACAATAATCAAGGTCAAAACTCAAACTTTTACTGTTGAAATCACATACGGCACAGTGAATCAAGAGCAGGTGAGATACAAAGACTTTAGAAAAGTAGTCAGGGTCAGGGCCGGCGAGTCCATACAGGCGACCTAGGCGGCCGCCTAGAGCGGCAGTTTGGAGAGGCGGCAAAAAAAGTCGGGAAAAAATAATAATAATGATAATAAATTGGTAAAATCAGAATTAAATAACATAACCCTAACCTAACCCTAATCCTAACCCTAAAACCGAAATAAAGTAGGCAAAAATGTATCATAATCCGCCCTAAACCCAATTTTGCGTGCGTGCTTCGCATCAGAGGAATCTCGCCTAGAGCGCTGATCAGCCTAGAACCGCCGCTGGTCAGGGTTAACTAACCACAGCTTCAGAAAGAATATACCAGCTGAGTTTAGCACATTCTGACTTGCTATCTGCTCCACATATGAAAGTGACTGGTGTTCTTATTTATGGCTTTTTCTTAACCCCATCTTTCCCACTTCCATTTCTCATTTGTCTCAGAGAGGAGTTGGCAAGACAATTTCCAAAATGACCTCGTAACCCTTCTCTCCCTCAGGCTCATTGTCTAGAACTAAAAGAGAGAGTTATAAATGTTGTAATTATGGCTTCTCATTGTCTCCTTGAAGCTCTGCCACAATGCTTGTGTAAGTTCACCACCTCCACATCTTACAAACATAAAGGATGAAATGGTTAACCAATGTAACTAGTTAAAGCTGGAATATAGCCAATTACTTTGAGGAACACAGTAGCACAAACCACCAGGGCGGAGGCCCAGCTGTGACGATGTTATGGACTTTTATCACTTAGAAAGAATCTAGCTCAGGGTCTGGAGTTATTATCAGCTCCCAACAAAAATGCATCAGCTGATCTGGCCAACTTCAGAGGAAGGAAGTTCAGCCTGCAAAACAGAGAACCTCAAAGGAAAACCCTGTCAAGGTGAGATTATGATTGATCACAAGTGATCAGAAGGCAACAGGTAACACACAGTATTTTAGCACCTCATATAGTTCGCTGTGGTCAGGTTTGAGAAGGGCAATCTATTTTTGTTGTTTTTTACATCAATTTGTAGTATTTGTCATGTTGTATTTTTGATGTGGCTGTTTTTTGTGAATTTCAGGTAAAACATTTGTGTAGTATCATATTTAGAGAAAAGGCCTGAGAAGTAGTAAGTAAATTAGAGAGATGGCCCAACTTCAGACTAGCTTCATTTTGGCTCCCTGCTCATCCGAACAGAAAGCTCCAACCTCTAATCTCTCGCTCTGTGAGCACCCACTTAACGTCCCTTTCTCCCTTTAATAGAGAGGTGTTACCAGTGACCTTTCACCTTTTAGTCACTCAGGGATCGTGACCCCTCTGTCACCCACAATGGGTGGACGTGGGGCCATTGGCCAAGTGTCACTCTGGGCCAACCTCAACTTTAACTCCTTACAGCTGCTGATAATGCAAGCAATGGAGCGCTTAGTCTTAGCGTGTTGGCTAAGTGACACTTTGACAATATTATGCCCATCCAGCGCCTGTGTGTGTGCGTGCGCTTGCTTGGGTGCGTGCGACCGTGCGTGGGTGCGTGTGTGTGTCGTGGTCCGGGTCAGGGTCAATGAAGTCAGTCTATGTCCAGCATTTCTCTGAGTAAATGGGCTGACAGGTCACAAAGCGGCCGAGGAAGCACAATGTTTTCCATTCAGTGACGATTTGGTTTGAAAAACAAAACAGCGGGTCCAGAATGCATTCTGGGAAAACAATGAAGCGTTGAGAAATGAAGGTTTGTTTGATTTTGCCCAAGGTGACGAGCCCGTTATCGCTCAAACCCATGGTGTTTTTGTGACTGAGATTCCTCTGTGGGTGTTTTTGCCCCCCTCCCTCCTCAAATAGCTTTCAGTTGAAACTTAATGAACAGTAAATATGTTGGGTCTTTTCTTCTCATTGCCTTCCTTTCTCCAGGCTCAATATACCTGTCATATGAACCACTTGAGTTGTTCTCACCATTACACCGGGCACTGAAAGGCCTCATCAGCAGGGCACTGTATTATAGAGCTGAACCCTCAGGGTGAGGGAAGAGGAAAGCGCATGCGGGACTGGTAACTAAGATGTCTTCTGTTTCTCCTCATTTGTTTTCTTGTCCATTGCTTGGTTACTGCCTTCAAGCTATTGCCACTAATGTGATAGCGTCAAAGAAGTCGTTTCCATGAAATAAGATAGCAACGCAAAAGGACTTGTTGTGTCTCGGTTCTAAAGGTTTTTACTTTCACTGGACAATGACTTGATTTGATCCCTTTTGGGCTGTATCATCTCAACACTTGTAATACAAGCAAACTGTTGTCTGCGGGAATAAACAAGGCTCATTGTTCCGTAACAAAAACCCAGTTGTGTGCTACCAACACCAATGTCATGTGATTGTTTCTGAGAATCAAATGCTTTCAGTTTAACTGGAGGGAACTCAAATTCTAGTTATTTATTTTTCATTCACATGCTAACAACTGTAACAATCGGAGCTTCTGTGCATTCCTTTTAAGTTAGCGTTTCTCCAGGTGTAGTTGAGCTTGGAACACAATGGAAAGACTGCACCGGTCACAAGCCGTCATAGTGCACATGCACTACGACGCGCGCGTGTGTGTGTGTGTGTGTGTGTGTGTGCGTGTGCCTGTGCCTGTGCCTGTGCGTGTGCGTGTGCTTAACTAATGACCAATGGTAGCCTCTGTAAAATTGTTCACCACACAAATTGTATTGTCTTACAGCTCGTTGGGTGGTTTGGGCTGCACATCATTCTGTTTTTCTCAGTACTCCTCAGAGCCTCTCTCTCTCTCTCTCTCTCTCTCTCTCTCTCTCTCTCTCTCTCTCTCTCTCTCTCTCTGTTTTTGTTTCCCGAATCCTGTCCTCTCCAATTCCTTGATTCAGAGATGAGTGGGAGGCAGAAGGGTCAGTGAAGGGAGCTAGTGTCCAATCTGTTGGGCATATGGAGGTGCTGGCGTTGCTGCCAACTTCCAGCTGGATGGTATTAGGAGCTCTCCTCCTACCCTCAAGGGTGTAGCTTATATATAGTCCCTCTGGGAGAGATGAGGCGCAGGGGATTGAAGGCCTAACCTCTGTATCCCCAAACACATCCTGCTGTCCATTGACCACAGAAAAAAATAAACGATCTGTACTGTGTGTGTGTGTGTGTGTGTGTGTGTGTGTGTGTGTGTGTGTGTGTGTGTGTGTGTGTGTGTGTGTGTGTGTGTGTGTGTGTGTGTGCGCGTGAGTGCGTGTGGTGCAGATGTTGCTTATCTGGCAAGGACCCTATGGGATAATCAAGTTTGGACTAATCAAATTAAATTGATGAAATATATCACATTTTCTGGGATTCAATGTTCCCTGTAATTATCCATCCATATTTAAATAGATGGACCTTCTCAGTAAGGACCATAAACTTAATGCATTCCTGAAGGTAATAAAGAACCACGACTGCTAATGTCATGTCGTAAAACAATAATGTTGGATAACAATGTCCTGTTCTGTCTCTTTTGCCATGACTCTGGATTCTAAATGTTTTGGTTCTTCTTTTTTTTATGAATATATATATGGCAGCTGATGCCCCTCTCTGCAGTCTAATCTAATACACTAATGTCCTCATTCTGTTTATATGGTTTCCCATTTATAAACCAGATTCCTTACATTCTTGTGCGGTGCGTTTGGGTCAGTTATTCATAAACACCAACATTTTGATGCCCCAGCTTAATAATAAGCATGTAGGCATAATGCGTAAGCATACTGTATACTGTACTGTATACCCCCCCCCCCCTGACACACACACACACACACACACACACACACACACACACACACACACACACACACACACACACACACACACACACACACACACACACACACACACACACACACACACACACACACACACACACTTCACCATTTCCACTCCATTCTTCTTGAAGTCCTAAAGTGGCCTTAGCATTTCCCCTCCATCTCTCATTTACTAGGTCAAGGTTGTCACATAAAGAGCGAGCTGTCTTTCACTCACTGTGCAGGAGACATTCTGTCAGCCTTCCTGCTGTGCTTTGTCATCATGGAGTCAAAGGGCAATAAATCGAGAGCACGACAGAAAAGAGGGCGAGAAAGGGGTCTGTTATCTGGGGAAGAATAATCCTCACATTTACTGAATCTGTTTTGTAATACCCCAGCATTATCATTCAGCAAATGTCCCACGGCATGTATACTAATAAGTAAGCCTACTCTTTACCAAAGTTTGATTTGCTTGGGCGAATTGGGGAGAGGGGGATCCATGCCTCTGCTTTCGATATCCCCACCTCTGGTCATCATTTTGTATCCTCAGTGGGGATGTGTTTTATCTCTGTTTCTGGTCAGACTGAATTAAATACATCAATTTCCTTTTGGGAAATATAGAACGTTTGATTATTACTTATATGATAATATCCCAATTTAAGAACACAACTGTCAGAATTGGTCAAAATCTGTCAAAATCTGTTTTTGTATTCAATAATACCAGATCTACAAGCTCCCGCATTTTTGGTATGCGGTCAGGCTCAGGCCTAGCTCAGGGTAGAGGACGCCCCTGCCATGCATAGTCCACTATGGGCACCGTTGGAGCGACAGGTCTAACAGGAAGACCATCCCTCTGTATAGATTAATGCAATAATAACAGATATACAAGCTCATAACATGTCACAATGCAACGCGTTGTGACATTGTAGATCTTGTAGGATCTTAGATCCTGCTTTTCAGAAGGCCTATAAGTGCACCATTTTCATGGTATAGTAAATTAAACAGAATAATGTAATTTCCTTCAGCTGCATTGACCCCTAAAATATAACAAAATGTCAAATGTCAAAATGCATGGGGAAAAGGTCCATTGCAGCCATTACTGGAGTTTTAGTTAGTTCAAACTCCATGTGTTATTCGTTGTGTAATCTAACAATGTAACCATTTTGATATTTCTAGTTGGATTAGTTGAATTAGGCTTGTATGGCACTTTTGATAAACTAGAGGTTCGCATAAGGCAATTTTAATATAGGATGGTTAGATTATATAGGCAAAAGAAGTGAAAAGATTTCAGGTACTTTTCAGGCATTCCTTGTTCTTTGTTGTGAAGGGCACAATCATTATCTGATTGTTACTATCTGTCCTCTCAAGTGTCTCCTCTTTCATCTGTCATCTGACAATCAATAAGTGGCGCTTCATCTCATCTTATCGTTTGACGCCAAAAAGCTCAGAAGCCATCAAAGATCAGAAGTGACATCAGGCTGAACTGAATTAAGCCTTTTCTTGGGGCTGCTAGCTGTCTCTTGCAGATTTGGAGAGGCACCTCTGGATGGGTGATAAGCTTTCTGCTCGAACCTGGTTTGTGTTCTTCATGACAGCATAGCTGTCTGGATGGTTTATCACGTGGCACACCAGAGATCAGGGTTCAGTGAAGGTCACGGGTCAGGGCAGGGGAGACCAAAGCATCAACTTCCTGTGTTACTCATTGGCTCACGCTATACGCGGGAGAGAGAATGGCCATATGGCTGTGTGGAATCTGCTCAACACCTCATGACAGAACTCCAAAAACAGGAAAGAAGAATAAGAGAAGGAAGAGATGGATGCTTTTTCTATTGTGCACAGTATTGTTGTGACACCTCACTGCTGACAGGCACATGAAGACCTATGGACAGTATGGAGAGACACAGACATATAGGATATTAAGAAAACACAAGCTTTATTTCTCTTTCGCACTCTCTCTCTCTCTCACACACACACACACACACACACACACACACACACACACACACACACACACACACACACACACACACACACACACACACACACACATGTACAGACACATGCTTACTGGCAAGCGTGTGCTCACTGGCACGCATACACTGCACACACATATACATTTTTCCATACTGATGTCACATATCTCCTCCATTTCCTTGGCACAACATCCACAATCCACTCTCATCTGCGCTCCTCATTTGTACCCACTTAGCTGTCCACCAAACAGCCTACAGGCCTCTTCGTCACATGCAAATTAAACCTTGCACCCGAGGTTCTGTGATTTATCGTCGCTGAAAGGCACTCAGCATATGTTTGGCAACCATACCAACTTTCTCAACCATATGGTTCCCATGCCAGCCCCGCCCTTATCCAGAGCAGTCAGTCATGATGTCAGACACCAACATTCCAAAGGACTTTAAGGTTTTCAGTTTCGCTCCAGAACGACAGCTGTTTTAACCCAGGGTGCAGTCTGATAAGTCATAGCGCAAAAGGCAAAATGAAATTGTGGTGTCACCGGTTCAAGGAAGCAGCGCGTCATTACATACACAGATGGTAACCATTAACCACTTGTGCCTGGTTTATACTTTGTTGTATGATGGTGTCGCGTGGCGAGGCAAATATTTGCCTATATGACCCAAAACTAGGGACAGCAGAGTTAAATTAGTTAAGGTGTTGCTCTTTGTGAGCAGAGTAGTCTCTCGAACCAGACTGTTGGCTCGCACATGCTTCCATCATACAGTCTGTGCAATGGAAGCACATTCGGGGGGTAAGTGGATGCCCCGCCTCCTTCCCACTTTCATTTCGTCTTTGCCGTGGCGCAAATTTGTCCAAATGTAAATCTAAATAATCAAAGCATATATACCTTGCTGCTTAGCAGAAATGAAAATTCAAAAACATATTTTAGTTATTTTTCAATTATATTTTCAAGAACAGAAATGACAAGCATGACAACTTCCTGTGTAACTCCAGGAGGTGTGGTTCAAGACTCTATGTAGCATTCAGAGATTGTGGAATAGTTGTCTGGCTATGCGAGACCAGAGGGACTGATTAGTAGTTGCAAAACCATGGTAGGACAAAGACCATTGATGGATAATTCTCTTGCATTGAATGGCTTGGGTTTCAGAGACACACTAACCAGTTAAAACATAAGTTTTATGTGGATATTTTAAGGGCTATTTTTGTGAACAATGCATCCATTTATGATTAAAATGACGTTGTGTGTCTTTGATTGATTATGTTGATGTAAGTAATTATTATACCTCACTTGGTTTGTAATTGAATCCTGGTAATTTCCAGCCATCATGACCAAATGCCCAAAACATCACTGTCTTCAATGAGCCATTATATTCTTTGGCTTCATTACTCAGGCCCTCAGCAATTGTGATTTAAAGATACTAATGGTGCATGTAGCAAAATGTGTTATTTCTGTAACATTATAGCACATATCAACACATTTTTTACAAGACTTTTACCTTAGGTTCTTAGATATTTGACTCCAGGACAAGAAGAATTCCGCTTAACCTCATGAACCCTAACGTTCCTATTCTGGGCCTGTCATAATAGACGAGCATTCGGCGAAAATAGCATATCTACTATCTTTTTAGGCTATTTTCGGTGAACAGATTTGGTGTAGACTGTAGAGGGAAAAAGGAGGGGGCCAAGTATAGACTCCTGGGGGATCCGGACCTACCTTTGAGTTGCCACTCTTTTGCAGCTCATGTTTAACCCATTAAGACCTGAGGCCGATTCATGACATGTTTTCTGAAAAACATATGTTGCTATATCAGTGGTTCTCAAACGTTTTCAAGACAAGGACCCCCAAAATTATATGTATTTGGCCACCCCCATCTCAAAATATTTAGTTCCAGGGACCCCCATGCTACTTAATTGTTTTAATTAACATTAAAGGGATTACTCACCCCATGGAGCCTTGAATTCATGGAGTTTTTTTTTCGTTTTGTCGCATTCCTAAGCCAATATGGCCGTACACGGCCATATCATTTTGCTTCAACTAATGATCAATAGGCCTATAATATAATAAATAGATTTTACATACCCTTTTCACCTTAAATGAAAGCAGCAGTATGCTCAATTGTGTTTATAAGATGTTAGTCTTTTCAAAGACAATATGATTTGAGCTGCGCAATATGCTGTTCCTCCAAAAACACTTCTGATTAATCCATTGTGCAGGAAATCAAGAACAGATTACAATATTTTAACATAATCAGTAACATGTGGGTGATGCTTATGTGTATTAAATATTGTTTTATTCAAATGCAATCAAAGGCTGACAGCTGGCGTTTGAATGAGATGAGCCACATGCGAGTCTTTGGACGCCGGTATTTTAACTCGGTCATACTCAGCCAACTCTCAAGCAATTGTAATTCAAAGGTCTCTATAATCTGTAAAATGTATCACTCATGTTTTTATTACCTCTCTATCAAATGTTATGAGGTGGAAAACAAGTGTCAGGACTTGTCAGTCAGACCTGCTCCATTGGAGTGATAGCATAATTGATTTGACCTACTTTTGCACAGTGCGCTCAGGGGCATTAATGATTTGGGCGCACCTGTGTAGATTCCAATAGCACTACTCTGTATTGCATTTTAGAAAGGGTCCCGCTACCCTTCCTAGCAGCCAACCAGAGAGCTCTGTCTCCTATCCCCCAGCCCGACGGTCGGGTCGGCTTCCGACTGCTTCCGACGCATCCCGACCCGACAGAACAGCGTCGGCACGGCACCATCTACAACAGATTTTCGGCCACAGGCGCTTTCCAACGCCTTCCGCCGACGACGTCGGTGCGGTGGGGCTTTAATACAGTGGGGTTAAGTGACTTGCTCAAGGACACTTAGACCTGGGCCAGTGGGCGAACTGGGGACCATCCAGCTATGGCCGCCCTAACGTAATGTGTTACTTGTATGATAGTAATGGTAATGCTAATACTGTAAATGGTAAATAACGACTTCTGTAGTGAGTTATGAATCTGTCTCACAGTCCCTCTCCTATTTATTTCTCTTATCTCAAAACTATCTTCACTGCTCTGTCCCTCACTACTCTGTCCTTCCCTGTAACCTCTTATTTACAGCAGTTGTTTTGTTTGGCATAACCCTTGTCCTCTGCTTGTAGTCTTCTCTGTCTCTTCCATCCCCCGCTATGCATCTCTACAGCAACCCACCACTAATCTCCTATTCCATGCATGACTAATGAGAACAATATGAGCAATGATCTTCAAGTGTATTTGTGTGTCTGTGTGTGTCTGTGTGTGTGCGCGTGCGTGCGTGCGTGCGTTCAGCTTGATCAGAGGACACTTGATTTGATCCGTGGATTTTTTGAAGAGACAGTTATTTCCTCTGTGAAAATGGATCCAACTGGACTACTGTCTGAAAATAATTGCCAAAGCGACTAATTGAATCTACAGGACATACTCAGTATACAGGAGAGTATCAAATTAGAAAAGTGTTTATTTTCTAAGGAGGACAAAGGTGATGTTACGTTCTCTGAGGTCACTTGATTTGTGGTGCAAGATTGGCTTGTATTCTGTTGGTGTGACGATTTAACTACATTAACCCTAGCGTCCCTATTCTGGGCATGGCATAATAGGTGAAGAATCTGCTCAAATATGGGAACATTTGCAGAAACTAGTCGATCTGCAAGCTCAAAACACGTCTGTGATGCATTGTGAAGACATTTGGTGAGTAGAGGGGGTCAAGCACAGACACCTGTGTGAAGTATATAGAGTTTAAGTGGTTAACTCAACAGGGTGATCTCTGTTCATGATTACATTGACTTGAGATTGTTGTAGTAGTAGTACTCGTAGTACTCTACGTATTTTTCGCGCATTTGCCAAAAACAGCAGATCTATGTGCTCGTGTGTACATATTGGAGTGCATACATGCACTGTACATCCTTTAAGACAGGAACACATACAAGTATTTATGGAATAAAATACATGCAGGTATCTAAAAGTGCATAATCCTTGTGCATGCACTGCAAAGTCCAGAGTTTTATTGGTACATTTTTACACGCTCTGAGTTCAATTAACTAACTCGACAGATTTTACAGTGTGTGTACAGTACATGTGTGCTCTAACTCACACACTGCTTGCTTTAGCACTTACTTTAGCCAAGGTTGAGCAGAGGCTACATATGGTAGTGCTTTGGGAAACGGTGTGATTTAACACCTTTGGAGATGTCAACGGTGCCCAAAGCAAGATTTACAGTCAAATGGAGGGAAAAATAGAATCTCTATGATGCAGTACCTCATCTGGCTCCAAGTACCCATGTTATAACAGATTCTGAAAGTAGAACAATGGTCTGAAGCTAGATATAAAAATTAAAGAGTGTTGAAGTACAAGTGTCTGACAAATCCAATTGGATGCAAGCTACACAATCTAAGTGGTTCTCATAAATCGTCTGCGGGTGAGGCCTGTCTTCACTCACTGTGCCTATTGATTCATATGCAATCTTCCGGGAAACAAAACAATTTAGCTAGGGCTGTTTGAATGTGGTATATTATCTTCTTAGATGTTTGTTTTGCAATTTTTCTCATGTTGTTCACGTTATACAGTAAAAGGGTAAATACAGTATTAGTAGTTTTATGTGCGTGTGTGTGTGTGTGTGTGTGTGTGTGTGTGTGTGTGTGTGTGTGTGTGTGTGTGTGTGTGTGTGTGTGTGTGTGTGTGTGTGTGTGTGTGTGTGTGTGTGTGTGTGTGTGTGTGTGTGTGTGTGTGTGTGCGTGCACACGTGCGTGTGCACATGTGTGTGCATGTATTGATGTGTCGTAAGCGCTTGCACTGCGTTGGTCCACTCCACAGCACATAAGATGTGAGAGCTACAGTATCTGCTGATAGCAGAAGGATGTACGATGCATGAGTATTTTCACACACATTTGCGTGATATGCTTAACGGTTACATTATCACACAGTGATAAATGTAAAAGTGTTTGTACAAACCTGTTGATATGATACGCGTACACACACACACACACACACACACACACAGATGTATACATGCACACAGACCACAGACTGGCAGGATTCCAATACTGAGCCTGCTATCTAAACACAATATAAAAACCCCACTGGCTTCCACTCAATGCCTGACATTTTTTGGAGTGAAACATGTTGTGCTTGTGTGTATCATTTATAATGATACCTTTTTAATGCTGCAGTCAAAATGTAGAAGTTCTTAAGTGAGGAATGTATACAGTTTGTTGTATTCGGGCATTACATTCAGGGCCTGTTTTTGACCAACCATCTGGCTGAAAAATAAAATAGCAGCACAATTTCAGGCCATTGTTTGTGTGAATATGTGCATGTCAGCCTCCTGCCTCCATTGTGGTCACGATCTGTCCATCAAAGCCCGGAGAGGGTGTCGACAAGGCATTTGCTGCACTGTCTGCTTCACACTTCCTTTGTTTGTGCGCGTGCGCAAATATGTGTGTGTGTGTGTGTGTGTGTGTGTGTGTGTGCGCGCGTGTATGTGTGTTGGGTCAGTCAACTGTCTCCCTCCGCTTCCTCCTTGCCATTGTGTGCATGCATATATTCTCTCTACCCCCTCTCTCTCTCTCATACACACACACACACACACACACACACACACACACACACACACACACACACACACATGCGCGCAAACACATGTATGTGCGTGCGTGTGCATGCACTCTCTAATCAGTGTCTTATGGGGCTGGACCCAGAGGCCAGGGACAGACTATTTTTGGATGTTCCTGTTTTGAATAGTTATCGCTCACACACTTCAGATACATCCATCAGCAGTATATATCTATGTTAAAGGTGAAAGACACTTGCATACTTACAAACAAAGTCATCCAATCTTATCTATCTGTACACACACACACACACACACACACACACACACACACACACACACACACACACACACACACACACACACACACACACACACACACACACACACACACACACACACACACACACACGACAGGTCAACTGTAATGGCAGTCCACTATCACACAAAACAAGCCATCATGGACCCCTGGTATACACACAGAAATAACTTTATTATAGTAAATTGTGATATATTCATGTCTTCTCAAGTTGCAAGCATCATTCTACATTATGACTTCAACCCACCAGTGGTGAAACCTTGGTGTGACCTTGTGGTTATCAGAAGCCACTTTTATACTTAGATACTGCAATAGTGGCATAAGGAAGATCCATCATTAACCCCAGCTTTACTTTTTACCGGCTTGTGGACCAAGCTGGTCTATATTCAGTCGCTGCGCTAGTAGTGACTTTTTCATGGCTTTCTCTTCATTGGCTGTCCTTTAAGCCAATGGGGAGTCCGCCATGCCTTATGAAAGGAGGTAGGGTCCGCACACCAGTTTTAGGCAAAGGATTTACTTTATTATAGCGACAACGTTTCGATCTCACAGGATCTTCATCAAGTCAGTCCGCCATGCCTTCCCATACTCTGAACAGACATAAGAGCTCCGGTCACAGACTTCGATGCGTCGTTACTGACTGAGTGACTGAATCAGTCAGTGCAACTCGTTCACCCAAACGTCCTCTCAAGCTATGGCATCCCAGCTGCCTGCGCTACATAAAGAGGGAAATGTGCATCAGTTGGTTCAATAATCTAAACATGTTTTATTTGATTGATGAATGGCCCAAACAACACAGTTTACCTAGAGCACCCCTCCCCCAGCAGTCTGTCTGATACAATAATAGCCTAGCTAAATTATTAGAACATTAAAAACTCTGCAACCGCAATAAGGAGCTCACGTAAGGTCAGGTGAGCGTGCGTTCGTGCGTGTGCGTGTGTGTGTTTTTACAGCATTCCGGCATTCTCTTCATTCTCACAAAATAAAAGCTACGTATTTTTCAATTGAAAATACTGTCTTTAATGACACCGGGTTGGATGTTTTGTTGTGAAAACAGCAACATGTTTTACTATTAGAAATACTAATTGGAGGAGAAATTGAAGGGAATCAGGGAGTGGTTTGAGGCAGAAAGGTGCGCCGCGGACCTTATCACACCCCTGTCCCGCCATGCCACCTGTCCCCTTTACACAGACATTGTTCATCTCCGTGACTAGTGACTACCTCTGTTGCAGCTCAATGGCTGAAAAACAATGACCACCCCCCATTCTGTGCATGTATTGTACCTATATACTGACCAGTGAGGTGGGACGATGGGGCAACATTCCCATCTTGAACAGGCTGTGTAAAAGGGGCTAGAGAGAGACCCTTCCCTTCTGATTTATTATAGGCATCTGCGAGCTAGTTAACTGTTGTGTCAGGAGGAGCAGTGCAGCTGCAGTGACCTTTGGGGACCCATAACTTGGTTATCTCTCCTGTGTTTCTTTGTTGACATTGTTTACATGGCCCAGGGTGTTTGCTATTTGTTTGATAGACATGTCCATCCGCTGACCCTCACCCCTGGTTGTTTGGGGATAGAGGCGATAGCATGGGAAACTATCACCCTGAGGCACCTACACCTCCAGAGGAAGGCAATTAGTGGGTCATTTCTGCCTTGTTGGATCTTCTTCCATGGTAATTGATGTGATGTATGTACAGTTTTCTCCCACAATCGACTATTTCCCATTTTTGTATTTTCGTCTCAAAGGCTGGGCTTCTTCGTTCCAGTTTTTGACCCAATTCCCTATTTGATTCCTCATCTCCAAGCCCACACCCCTTTGTCTGAAGTGGTTAATATACGCATGACCTTTACAACCTTCTGTACCCTACAGCCGAGTTTAGTGGCAACAAGTTGACGTGTCCCTTTTCACACATGACGTTTAACCACTTAAGCTCTACATACTGTTGTACAACAAATAGTGAAAATACATATAAACAATTCACACTTTGGAAAATTGTCACCTATAATGGCACGCCCAAAACAGGGATGCCAGTTTGAAAGTGGTTAAGTCATAATAGCTGTAAACAGTAAATCAGGCGTTATTGTTATTAATTACATGTTTTCTTGAAGGAGACCTCCGAACTTTTTTCCAAAGCTTTCATCTGCTGATCCCACAGAAAATCTAATTTCCTTTTCTTTCTGTAAAGTTGTCATTACTCTAGTGGATTTGATCTCTATCTGAATCATAAGCCAAGCAAGTCTATGATGAGACTTTGATGAATGATAATAGACATTCTACAGTGGCACACTCACGTTCCCTTGGGCAACTGGCAGCACTGTTAGTCTGGCTGTCTGATGATGCCTCACACATTACAGCACAGCTCCGTCTGCATTATGTGTTTATCATCATAAAACTATTGAAGACTCTTTATCATCCTGCTGTATTATTGGCTCATATCAATGGAGGGCACAGCTGACTTTGGGTTGTGGGTGTATGTTCTGGGTGGTCAAGTGCTGTGGCTATAGTGTTTACCTTTGTTTGGATCTCTCACTCTCTCTTTCTCTCTCACCTGCGTGGGCACACACACACACACACACACACACACACAGTTCACATCATGTTTTAGCATTACTTTTTAGCTTATACAATTACCGTGAACCATAAGTATGATGTATCCATGTAGCCATGTGACCGTTGTGCCATGTGGTTTATGCTTTGCCGTGGGCCCGGCAAATTACTTGGAAGCTATTAGGCTCATGATTCCACTCGTTAATAGCTGGGAGGAACTCTCTTGAGTCACTTGTGACTCTTCTGTCAGCTGGGCCCAGTATGGCAGCCAACAACACATTGCCGGGCTAGCCAGGAATTTCGGCATCATCATCATCATCATCACCCATCATCACCCATGGCTCCTTCTATCCTTGCTCCACATTACATGTATTTCCCAGCCGCATATGGTGCCTGCCTGGTGAGACTTGCCCTCTTTATTCCTCCACTGAGTCAGTGTGTTACTATGGCAATAAAACACGGCTGGCTCCGGCCAAGCGCTGACGTGGTTCAGAGGTTCTATGAAAAACAGTAAAAAGTAAAAAGCGCACACACACACACACACACACACACACACACACACACACACACACACACACACACACACACACACACACACACACACACACACAAAGCCATTAAGGTCTGGAAAATATCAGCAAGATGTAGACACTTTCCAGTGTAAAGCCTAATTTACACTTTGTCCTGTCAGTGTCATGACACTTGCAGTGTTGCCAGGTCTGCTTAAGCGACTTTGTGCTTGTTTTTCTGTAAAGTTGCTTGTAAACATTGCGGGTTGCAGAGTGTTTGCACTTGTTTCTAAAGTGTAGTTGCTTATTTGGGTTTGCTTCCAAATGTTTTAAAATTATCGTTTAAACCAGTGGTTCTTAAACATTTTCATGTCAAATGAATGTGTATTTGTCCACGGACCCCCATCTGAAATTATAATTTGTACCAGGGACCCCCTTACTAGATTTGTGAGGTAAAAATGATTCAAAAATATATTCCACATTTTGCACCTTTTTTTTTAGCTTGTATATCGGCTATTTTCAATTGGGACCCCACACCCTGACAAGCACTTGGAATTGTAGGAGTTGAGGCATTACATTTAGTTTGACTGGTTACAGACAAATATTGTGAAAATAGCAGATCTACAAGCTCACAACGCCTCGGACTGCCAGGCGTTGTGAGATTGTAGATCTGCTATTTCGCAATTGTTACCTCTTTCCTATGTTATTTTTGATGAATTGAGTAGGCTACAAAGGACCCCAATGGAAACAAGCCATAATGCTTTATGGGTTTAAAATCCTCTTAACAGACCTTGTATTGAACTGTACTTCCCTGTGCTTGTCTTTGCAAACTGTTAATAAAGTACTCAATCAATCAATCAAGTTAACAATTTGGCAATTGTTTGACCAGTTTTTATGGTATAGTTTGTTGATTACTTTTGATGCAGTATACTGGTATTTTTTCATTACTTTCTTTCTCTTTTCCCCCCTTTTTTAAGTCCTAAAAAGGTGTTAAAAGTCCTTAAACTGTCACTTAACTGTCATGTGGGGACCCCCACCACAACACATGTTGTTTCTAAAGCAACCTGTGCGTGGTGTATGAAGGACCTACGTGTGCGGCTGGCCATTGTAGCAGGAGACGCGGGGGCGGGGCGGGGGGTTAAGAGAATTATCATACCTGCAACAGTTTCTTTTCACAGCGTTACTTGCGCTTTCTTTTCACACTAATTTCGGCTCACAAAGAAGGGGCGTCTCTCGGTTGTCTCCTGTATTCTAATCAGAGACAGATAATATTATGCTAAAATGAGCACCAGTTGTTGTTGAGCCGCAGACAACAGGAAAGAATTGGTTAAATGAATAGACTGTGGACTCCAGGCGGGAGTCCTGTGGAGAATAGTTAATCACCCTCAGTGGAACCGTAGAACTCGTTTTTAAACGTTTACTCCCGAAATATTATAACAATAGAAATATATTTAAACATTTTAAATGTCAAATTGGCAATTAAAATAAAGTAAAATCTGATCTCTTGCCGTATACTGTCAGAGAGTAGGCTAATGAAGGTTTGCGTTGTGACGCACCCCAATGTAACGTTAACTAACTAGCCGCCAGCAGAGTCGCCAGAGACACTTGCTCTGTTGGGACTCAGTGGTGGAAAAAGTAGGCTACTCAAATTCTTTACTTAAGTAAAAGTACTGCAATATACAAATCCCCTGTTAAGTTACTAAAGTCCAGAATTTAGAATTTACTTGAGTAAAAGTACAAAGGTATTGGTATCAAAATGTAGGCCTATTACTTAAAGTATACCAAAAGTAGAAAGTAGGCTTACTCATTATGCAGAATGTCCCGTTTTCAAATATATAAAAATCTTTTGGAAATATAGGACTAGGCTATTAATAGTCCTCATTGTGAGCTTATATATCTGCTATTTTCAAATGGCCGAAATGTATATAGGGTTGAAGTGGTTAATGTTTTGTAATAATAATCTAAATCTACAAAGTAATTAGTAACTAAAGTTTTCAAATAGGCCTAATTGTTGTGGAGTAAAAGCATATTTGCCTCTGAGATGTAGTGGAGTAGAAGTAAAAGTAGGCCTACTCAAAATTGGAAATACTCCAGTAAAGTAAAAAACACCTCAAAATTGTACTTAAGTACAGTACTTGAGTAAATGTACTTAGTTACTTTACACCACTGAATGCAATTGCGGCAATTGCGTTCTGACGCACCCCAATGTAACGTTATCTATACCTGATTATCTCTAGCCTCCAGCCAAGCCGCCAGAGACACTTGCTCTGTTCTCCACAGGGTCTGTCTGCAGGCTCTGAGCCCCCCTAGCGCACTGTGTCCCAAACAGTGGGTCGGGACCCATTTGTGGGTCGCGAGTAAATATCCCCTTTATTTATTTTTTCATTTCCTTTTTCTTTTCTTCAAATCTACAATTTTCATGAATTAAAAACAAAAAAATCAAAATAGTTTCATAAACAAATGCCAAAAATCCAAGAAATTCCATACATTCGTAATCAAATGTTTAATAGGCTAAGAAGTGAAAATATCTGATCTACAAGCTCACAAAGCGTCTCAAAGCGATGCGTTGTGAGCTTGTAGATCTGCTATTTTCACTAGTTTGGGTCCCGGGCAAACGTCTAATTTATCTTTAGGGTCTTGATCTAAATTCTAAAAAGTTTAGATCAGGTGGGCAGTAAGCCTAGTGTTGGGGGGGGGGGGGGGGGGGGGGGGGGTGGAGAGGTGGAGCCACGGATGAACTGCCCATTCCAAAAGCCTGACTCACACACGCTCCATTCACATTCCTACTTGGGACCTCATTCAGGAGGGGAGTTGTAGACAGTTGTAGTAAGACTTTTGAAAACTTGCGGATCAATTCAGACTATTATCATCAACGCCGCCAATTGAATCTATATTAACAATGGATTTATTGTCTTGCCCGAGGATCAGAGGACATTTTTGGAGATGATCGTATGCTTTGAGTTTTGTACCATATGTTCTGCTCTGCGTTGGATCTATATCATCATGCGGGCTGAGCCGTAACATTGGAGCTAAACCTTAACGGACACTCAACGGCTCGACCGATCACATTTAAAGATGATTTTAACTCGTAAGTATGGTTATATTAGTTGCTTATGCCACAATTATTTCTTAACATTTCAATTACATCGAATAAGTAAAATAATAGGCTACAAATAATAATAATAATGATCATAACAAGTTAATAAGGCAGTGTAGTGGTTCCTTTGGGTTTTTTCTAAGAACTTATATTTGTGTAGGGTTTCGGTCAAATCTTGTAGGCTACGTTTCTTTCAAATGCAGAAACCATAAGTTTTAAAGTTGGGCTTGGAAAAAAGTCTGGAATCAATGCCGTGCCGCTGTCAGATAAGCGGCCATCCAGCCTTGTGAATCACCAAAGATAACAAACTAAAGTCCTTGATACTCTGTTGCATTCTTACTATTATGTCCGTTTGATGGATGTTTAGGCTACTTTGTCCAAAATAAATCTAGGGTATATGTTTAGACCCTTTTACGCACACAGCTAGAGGGCACTTCATTAGTGTTGGCTCATTAGTGGACTATTTAACGTCAAGAAAACATTTTAGTTAAACATCTCAGGGATATGTCCTGTTTAAACCAGTAGTTCTCAAACTTTTTCATGCCAAGGACCCCCAACGGCCTATGTATTTGGCTGCGGACCCCCATCTGAAAATATTTTGTGCAAGGGACCCCCAGAAGAGAGGATTTTTGTAAAAAAGAAAAAATGTTCTAACACTTTAAAGATTTTTCAAAAAATAGCAGAGCTTGTATACCTGCTATTTTTGAATAGCCAATGTATGAATGGATAAAATGATTGTCATGCTGTATTAACACATTCTGCTGAGGACCCCCTGGAACCCCCCAAGGACCCCTGGGGGTCCCCGGACCCCACTTATAAGAACCAATGATTTAAAAATTGAACAACCTGTGGTGGTTGATTGGCTGGCTTGACCATTTCCAGTGCCTGCAATTTGTCTGAGAGCACAATTTGGCATTTGCCTAAATGGATACCTTTTGCTGAGGAATTTTAAGAGAATGCCTTCTGTTTAGTGGCTTTGTAAATCCCTATTTTAGACTTGTGTTTGCCGGCTAAACGTGGATTGTGGTGGGCTGTGTGCTCTTCTGTCTACACATCTCTCATATTACTTCTAACCGCGTTCCCTTGTGATTACTTATGTCATAGGCTGTGGCTAGCCCTCTATCTCCAAGGATGGGACTGTAAGATAACAGCACAGTGGGCTTCAGTGGAACCATAACACATTCTTCTCACAAATAGTAGACCTGAATTTAGGAGTTGTATGAATGAACAAACAAACACACACACACACACACACACACACACACACACACACACACACACACACACACACACACACACACACACACACACACACACACACACACACACTTATTCATCATAACACAAGGCAAGTGACATTGCCTCCACAGAGACTCGCAACACCTCTGTTCCCCAAATAGATTCCCACATGAGAGGTTTTTGAGTGAGTGAAAAACCATCAGAAAACATTCCATAACAACTATTACTGACTAGACTAGACTACCCCCAGACATGTACCACGTAACAGGCGTTCTGGTCCAGGTAGTCATTGGCCAGCATTTATTACTGTGAGGAGGAGAGCAAATGGGGGGAAGCACGCTTCATTGGCACTCTTTGTGAAACAGGAAGCATGTCAGGGGCCTTATCTGAAGGATTTACATCCACTTCACACACACACAATTTCTGCCTGTCCTGTGAAGAAACATAATATTCTGTTTGCACTTAGCCCATCCTTCTTCTGTTCCTGCTGCGTTTTGACATAATAGACTTGAGTAAGAAAGCTGTCCTGAGATCCATTTATGAGGGGATATTTGTCAGTGGCAAGGCAAACAGCCGACGGTCATCTGACTCTGGGTCAGTTGAAGGCTTATGAGAGGCTTTGTATGTTTTTTGGTCACCTGATCCACGGCTAGGGCCATTGGTATGAGCATAAATCTGTCGTCAGGGACCACAGGCCTTCAGGGTTGGCTTTGTGATGATCCATCTGGGCCAGCTGTGCTTTGCTTTGCTCTGTGTGTATGTGTGTTCGTGTCTGCATGTGTATTGTGTGCGGCTGATAGCCTGGTGCTACATAACCGGAACGGGCCATGGTGCTAACCTCATTATTCTTTGTGTGTGTGTGTGTGTGTGTGTGTGTGTGTGTGTGTGTGTGTGTGTGTGTGTGTGTGTGTGTGTGTGTGTGTGCAAGGGGCATGGTTTGAGGCCGACCAGATGGTGATTTTCTGGGCACCACCATCTCACTTACCGGTACTTTGCAGCCAGACGTCTTAGGGAACCCCAGATGTCTCAACCAATCACAAAATCTGATACCCATCAGAGAGTTTAGTCAGCCTCCAACTTTGCATTCCACTATAATACTCTGGAGTTTATTTTTCTTCTTTTTTGGTTGACTAAGACTCATTGTGCATTTTTGCTATTATTGCAGTTGCGATGGACATCATTTTAAAAGCATCACAGGACAAGAATTGGTCAGAAACCGGAAGGAATAAAAGGGAAATGTTTTTTTAACATTTGTTTGAAATTAAAGTTTCAACTTCTCCCAGCTGATGGTTGCTCAGATGGTTATGATGAGCACTCGGGGGAGCAGTAAGGGGTTAAAAGTGTCTTGCTCAGGGACACTTCACCACATAGCTGGGGCGCGCACCGGGGACTTTATGTTCCCCAGATGGCCTCTCTACCCATTCAGCTATGGCCGCCCATAACATTTTCATCAAACTGATATCACCGTGACCTCAGAAAGTGTGAATGTCTGAATCTCTCTCTGTGGAGGCGAGGCAGACGGGGAGGAATACTGATATTTAGTGTACTACATTTCACTTGTATATGGTATTGCCATTAAACCACATTCTGGCCCAGTTTAATACATCACCTGTTGTAGACCCACTTCACAGCTCCTTAACAAGGACCTACCCCAAACTAGAGTCGATAAGAACCCCTTGATTGGTTCTGTGCTTTGAGGCCTAATGAGTATAGGGTAATTTCAGATAAGGAGTCAAGGAGCCTCAATTCACAACAGTTAATTGTCAAGTAATATTCTTCACAGGCCTACATCAAAGACCCAGGCCCAGCAATAATTGTATTCAGACTCTTGTCTTCCGGTTTACCATGTATGTATGTAGCAAAGCCTTTGAGGTGGGGAGCTGATTGCTTTGTTTGGTAGCTGCTAACAAACTCCCACTGGATCTGAGCATTCAGACCCAGCCAAGCCAGACCTTGCTGCACTGGGGGAAAACTTTGGCCGGCAATTGTGAGAATTTCCTGCCACAGGAAAGGAGAGGAGAGAAGGGGCGAGCAGAGTTGAACTGAGAGAGCGAGAAAGGAGAGAGAGAGAAGAAATGTGGGTGAAGAGAAGAGAGAGGAATGGAGTGAAACGACAGTGGGGTGCTGCTGGGTACTTTTAGAAGTGGACAGTGGATAGAGGGTTATGCTGACGCCTCCTTGGCCCCCAACCAGTTCAACTTTGGCACAATTCCAAGGGAAAAGCCACTCGTGATCCATATGAAATCTCTATTAGCATCGGCTTGGCTCCTATTAGTCGAGTTATCTGTTTCTGATCTCTCTTTCCATCTTTCCCACTGAAGCCCCTTTTCCACCAAAATAACTTTGTTTCTAGAGCTGATTCCATTCTAGATTCTTGGAACCTGGGCAGAAGTAGTCCCCAGTTACCCCAGGTTTCATTCCAGGCCTGGCCAGCAGTGTGGCGAATATGACGAAGTGTCCATTTCACAGGGGAAATTCAATCGTCAACGGCACTTACAGTTTCCCTTTTCTTTTCTTTTTTTAATGATGATTTTTTTGCTTGCTTTTTCCATTATTTATATCGCATCTGCATCTTCCAACCCGTAGAATAGTGACACGCCCACTTTGGTTCCCAGTTCAGAGAAAGAAAAAACATGTATTATTATCCAGTTCCAAACCAACTTTTAGGGTTCTGAACCAATTCATTTTCAGTGGAAACACTCTGAACTGGTTCAACATTTGTCGGGGAAAAAAACGCAACCGGTTCAACCCCGATGTCTCTCTCTGATGTTAGCCAAAGTATTTCGCTATGAAATTCTTTTTCACCAAATAGGAATGCCACAAAGACTTCTGTACATGTACACCCACATATCTCAACACACAGACATGTTTGGAATGAAGTGAATTCATTCTGTGCGACTGCTGCAGTGCTCAGGCTGCTGTGAGGCACGCTACGTATCCATCTGTCTCTGTTCTGTTCTGCCTGACGGACGTGCTTCAGACATCCTGTGTGGCCCCCTCAGGAGGACATGATGATCTGGGCAGGAACCCGGCCCATGCATTGGCCTATCCAGCTGTGTGTGTGTGTGTGTGTGTGTGTGTGTGTGTGTGTGTGTGTGTGTGTGTGTGTGTGTGTGTGTGTGTGTGTGTGTGTGTGTGTGTGTGTGTGTGTGTGTGTGTGTGTGTGTGTGTGTGTGTGTGTGTGTGTGTGTGTGTGCGTGCGTGCGTGCAGTGTGTGTGTGTGTGTTTGCGTGTGTTGGTCTGTCCCTGTGCATGGGACCATACAGTATATTATCCAACGCTTATACTGTATATAAATGATGTCTATGTACAATCTGGGTCTGACTTTAAGCCAGTCAGTCTATAGAAACAGCAAAGATTAAGTTATTTGGAGACCAGGAGAAAGGAGTGATTTGGCAGGAGGTATACTATACTTCTCTTGGTCTGTGTGCTGCCTGGTAGGAAAGCAGATGCCAGTTGCCAGTAGTAGAATGAATGTTGTTGTTGTTGTTGTTGTTGTTGTTGCCTCATCTCGCCATGCTTCTAGCTTGGTTAGGAAAAAAATGGCACAAAGCAGACATAGATCTCATCAAACATGGTGTGTTTTTTAACTTAACAAATCCGCTGTGGAGTCTACTTGAACACTGAGTTACTAGTAAAAAATGAAACAAATTCTGCTGCTCAAGTTATATTATTACATGTTTGGAAATGTTTGGTAAACTGTAGGAGTGTGTTAACTGTGTTTGTGCCAATTAAGCGGTCTGGAACTTATAACATTTTATAGCTGTAGATGTACTGTATCTTGGAACTGGTGGCCTCTTTCCCCCATTTCAACTCTGGTTTACTTCTCTGTATTCAGACCGCTGGTCATAGATAAACCTGTAGTGTCGACACTATTAGTTGGTGACTTAACTTTACGACATTGAGTCTAATTCTGTGATTAGAGATATCATATTTATAGACAGGAGACGCTTGTCCAGTGTGACTTTGTGGCGGTCTTGAACCATGGGGGCACTTGCTTGTACACACAATCACCGGAGACGTTGTTTGTGTTGGCCGTTGCCCCACCTATTATCTGCCCAGAGACAAACGAAGGCGTAGTGTTGTAGCCGGGTGGTCCGCAGCCACGGCAGCGCCGCTCTGCTCACTTCCTATGAGGAAATAAGGAAGAGGAAGTGAGGTAGTCCCATGGCAAGGCATGAGAAATGAGGGTGGCCGCCGGACGGTGTGGAGGACAAACGCACACAACATCAAACACACCCATCAACCTTAAGTTATGGGAGTACATTTGAGGCAAAGGGTAGTGTAGGGCGCGTGAAGTGCTATTTAGAACTACAGAATTGTTTTTTTATATATTTTTTTGTTTCTATTGTTAGGTTGTTTTCGCCAGATGCCCCAAGCCCATGTCCACTTCCTGCAGGCAAACAAAAGACAGAGAAACACTCTTGTTAGGCTAACTGAATGGACACAGTTGTGATTCTACGCCGGGATATTTATTTTTGATCCAGTCTAGTAGTCACTGTCATTTTAAGATAAAACTTTATTGATCCCTGTCAATAATCAAACCAAGATGAATTACTTTAAAATAAAATAATGAGCTTAGATTCTGAAGATATCTGCACTGGGTACCTGAATGAATGAAAATGTATCAAAGTCTATCAAAAGGGAATATATGAATGGATAGACATTTATTTTCGAAGCCATGAATTACAAATGCATTTGGTCCTTAGAGTCACCAAGTCTGCTTTGGTCATCACAGAGTTATCGGCAACATACCTTCTATCCAAATGGGGTGTGGTTTTAGACATCTTGTCTGTAAAAGCCCCCACTGGACTCCATAGCGGTCTTTTAGGCCAGGGCATAGGGGGTTGTGAGCCAACTATGTGTTCTGTTTCTGTTTTGCATGTCAATGAGTCCACTGTCTTTTGAGTGGTTTGTCTTTAAACATGAGTTTGGATTTGGCAAACATGCACACAGACACATGCGCATGCATACACACAGAGGAAACTCTAAGCCTCCGTACCGCCTGCTTTCAAGAATGTTGGTATAATTACCCTTTCATTTGTATGTTTCACTGGGTTCACTACCCTCTAAAAATACCTAGCCCACATACAGCCCAATACACATACAGCATCTCAAGACGTGTAGCAGTTCGCATCCACAGCAGGGGAAAATGAGGCTCTATTGTCACATAAAGAGTTGTGAAACATGGTCATTAAAAGTGTTATTTGACACCTGGGTGCATGTTGGTGTCACCAGGGGGGCTGTGAGAGTTCTTTGCCCATGGAAGTGCAGGGAGGAGACCCTGTCTTTTGGTCGTGTCACACCTTGTTGCCTGTGTCTGCAGTCTAGGCTTGTTGTTGGTATGTAAATGTTGTTTATGCTGTGTAGACTAGAGTCTACACCACATACAACTTTTCTGAGATGAGACCCTTTTTGGCAGCCGTTTTGGTCCAGCTTTTTCTGTCTGGAGGCCTGTTTGACAGCTTCATATTTTACCCTGTGTTCCATATGGGCCATCTCAGTTCCCAGTTGAATGTCTACCGTCTAATGCATCCAGATGTTTCTTATATCTGTCACACATGTACCCGTAGGCTTTGACAGGGATGGGTTGGATTCTCTGACAACTGCATTTCTTGTTTTATTATCTTCTTGTGATTTAAGCCTCATTTGCTCTGTGTTATGCGCTGAAAATAAATTATGTTCAACTTGACATTTTGTTAGCTTAGGTGAGTGACTGACAGACACGATTTTACAACAAAGTGTAGCCTAAATTAGGCTTTAGAAAGGCAGTTCCTGGGTGTAATTTAGCCCTGAAATGAGCTGGAACTGCTAGGCTGCTGATCTGAAGATGAAGCAAACCACTCTTCATCAATGGCTGCTATTAGCTCAATCATGCTCAGCCAAACGTAGCACCCCTATTATAGGGGAAAGGGACATTAGCAGCTATTGTACTCTGTGATTGTAAAGATTGTAGAATTTGAAACCAGGACATTAGAAGTACCTATTAAGTTTGTTTCAGCATGTGCATTTGCACTTTGAAAAGCAACTGCTCATCATGGCTACTTATGGCTTATGCTGCTACTATCTCTCTTCCTGCCATTGTCCCGTTGGTCTTCTGTACTATTATTTTCTTAGTGTGCATTTACTTTTGTATTTGTAAAAGAAGACACAGTGCCTGTTCCATGCAAGCAGCAGGGCATTGAGCAATTTAGGACGCAGAGGTGTGGGACACCATTTGAGGGCTTTCACAGATAATTGGGAGATGTCCCCAATGTCTCCTTTGACACACAGTGGAACACAACTGATAGTACTTAGCAGAACAAGTCCAAATGTCGCACCCTCTAGTCTGTTTAAAGAGACTGACGGTGAATTTAGTCTGACAATGTTGTGGAAATGTTGGTGTTTCTTCAGAATGTGTGAGTGGTAATGCTTGTCTCTTTCAAGTTAGGAGTGAAGAGAATGTCTATGGCATGTACTAGTGGCACACATGTAAGTAGATTGTATGTGAGGGAGCTAACACAGTTAGTGTGAGCATTGCATTGAGCCTTAGGTTTAGAAACATGAGAGGAGAATGACAAAGTGTGAGATAGCTAATAAGTTGAAGGGGTTCACATTTGACAAGAGACTGGCAATTATATTATTTCTCTGCACCATTTTGACAATATTAACAAATATGTGTGTCGTACTTGTATTGCCATGCCATGTGTTTGATGTAATTTATATATTTGTTTTCTGTACTGTGTATGACACAAGTATTGTTTATAAAGTCTCCTCTTGATCTTAAGCTATGTGTACTACAGCCCATAACATGCCATCTATGTGTTTCTCTCCTATAGAAATTGAAGCCAAAGAAGCTTGCACTTGGCTCCGGGCAGCAGGGTTTCCACAATACGCCCAGCTCTATGAAGGTAAACAAACTCAGTATCACATTAACAGGGTGGAATCTAATAACACTACATTTCTTTCTTGTCATCATTCCTCAGAATGAGTGTGTATTTACACCCCATGATATTTATCCTTCCGATTAAGCTTTTTTGAACCCCTATGCACTTCCTCACTCACACAAACCATCACACACACTCACACAAAGACATGCAAACACACAAACAGCCCCCTTCTCTAACAGAACATTCTTTAGAAGTAAGTGTTTTTGCTTTGCGCCATCAATGCCTCTGTATTTGTACAAGCAGATACAGCCCTGACTATAAACCCAGGGCTACTTTACCGTTTTCTGGGACCAACTATTTAACATGAAGATGAAAAAAAAAACTCACGTTTTCTTGATTCCGTTTACATTCTGAAATTTGCCACAAAGTAAATTAAAGGCCACGCTTGGCCTTTCACTGAAATCCAATAACTTATTCTGCAATGTTGATATGTCATGTCACTATTTCAGACCGTCCAGATTTCAAAAGATTTCATGCAACTATAGGAACGCTGAAAGCAAGACCAAACTAGCTTAGTCAATGTGTCATTGCTCACTGCCACCGAACCATGCCAGGTATCCAATTTGTCAAGAGAACGGCACGTCCAGCATGTTTCTGCACAGTCAGGTGATCACAGTCAGTGAATGTGAAATATAATTGATCACATAACAGATACACTTCAAACGGCAATCTGTCAGACCAGATCGGACAGCTTTGCGTGTTGCTGACTCATGGATGGCCCATTACTTTCATGGAATTCGTGCCCACGACGTACAACTCATTTTTCCTTCCTTTGTATCCATAGGACAATCTCCATTGTCTGTGTTGTCAGAACTATTGCCCCACTAAAGATAAGCAGACAGATAGGTTTTTTTTCCAGTACAGTAGGCTAAAGGCTCATGATTTTCTTATCACCTTTACCCCAGAGGGTTTGGATCCAGGATTCCCAATCAGGGTTGGGTCAACACATTCCAGCAAATACCTCAGAATCTATTCCTCCATCTTTACACCCTGATCGGTTTGACTTACGAGCGTTTAATTCCTTCTAGAATTGTACGGCCACAGCTTGCATAAAATATATACGTTTGTGAAGAGGTTGTGCTGAGAAACACGAAAGAACCAGAAAGAGAGGCTCAAAAAAAGAGGAATCGGCATTCCATTGGAACGTTGGGGCACCTATTGTCATTTTTCTGTCAATCCCCTGCTCTCTGCCACTCTCCCCCCTCATCCCCCCTGCCGTCCCGGCTCTGAAAGCTGCAGCTGTGTTTGTTTGGTCGGCTAAGATGCTGCTTCCTTTTTTTTTGGCTTTTCATCAAGGCTGTGTAGGGGGGAGAGGGTGGGACACCAGGATTTGGGAGTTGTCTTGAGTGGGTGGGTAGAGTTTGTAATCTATTACAATACCTGAGCACATTGATCCAATTAGTGACCGAGATAATGTTCCTACTAATCTCTCTCTCTCTCTCTCTCTCTCTCTCTCTCTCTCTCTCTTTTTCTCTCTCTCATTTTTTCTCCCTCCTTCACTCTTCTTTTTCAGATGCCCTGTTTCCAATCGACATCGCCTCTGTCACTAGAGACCATGACTTCCTGGACCGCGATGCGATCGAGGCTCTCTGCAGGTGAGACTTTGAAATTGAAAAGATCCTGTTCAACTCTCCCATGGTGCCTTTCCCTGTCCCACTCTGTGCTCCATTCCTGTGCTTTTATTTACACTCTGTCTTTCTCTTTCCCTTCATCCGTATTATCTCTTGTTTTGCCCAAATGAAACCGTGAAGAGGGAACTTCAAAAGGTGGCGTGCGGCGGAAAAACTTGCAGATGAGATGAAAGCGTTCCCTGATAAGCAGCTTGGAGCCCTCTCTACCTTTCACTCTCTTAGTGGTTCTCTCCATCTTTACCTCCCTCTCTCTCCTGTTTATTTTTTCACCCAACTCCTTTCGCTCAAGGACTGAGAGTATTTGATCTCTCTGCTATTAGGAGCGTTTGTGTTATCCCAGTGGATAACATATCTTGTTTCATCCCTGATGTCCCCTGCTCACGCTATGATCCCTCTCACGATACTTTATTCTGCCTCTGTCACAACAGGGAGGCAAAAAGATCTGCGGCTTTATTGATTTGAAATTTCAGGGACAGAAAAACAGATCTACAATTGCAGTAATGAGATATATTATGGTCCATGTGTGAATCCATATCGAATATGGAGACACTTCATTACTTTAAATTCCAAAAAAGTGTCGTCTGGCTGTTTCGATTACGAGTAATTGGAGTGGTTGGACAAACGGAAAGTCGGGGGAACAAGAGCGCCTACCGAGCGCTGGAGAGGACTGACCTTGCAGTGCTGTGTCGTGCCACTGCTGTATAAATTACCATACGAAGGGGAGGAGGTTAATGGCTTTTTAATGGAGTTGGCTCCATCCTCAGATTTTGGCTCTGTAGCCCTAAACCACAGCAGGTGTCCCTCCATGCATCTGGAAGCTATCGCTTCAATCTCTATTCTCCTGCCAGATTTTCACCCGTCTCCTCAATTCCCTATCCTTCTCGTCTCTCTCCCCGTTGTCACATGATCTGCTCTAACAGCTCTCCAGAGGGAGTGACCCCCCCCCCCCCCCCTTTCACCCTTACAGCCCCTCGCCAGGTGGCTGAGGGGATAAGCTTTCCGTCCCCTCCCTAAGTTTTCGTCACCGGTCCAGCAGATTTCTTTCTCTCTGTTCCCTCTCTTTTCTCCGTTTCCCAGTGAGATCTGTGGCTTGTCTATCAGCAGCTCATTAGTCAGTCTGGATGCCCCCCCACACCCCATATCTCTTCATGTCTTTCTTCCTCCGCTGACTCTTTCTGTCTGACATCGCAGCATATATCCTGTGAAGTGGTGAGAGAAGTTTGCAATACTTTATAACGTTTTTGCGTGTATGTGTGTTTGTATTTGCAGGAGACTGAACACCCTCAACAAGTGTGCACTAATGAGACTTGAGATATCGCCTCAAAGAAAGAGAGTAAGTGTCAAATCAAAATTGAACTGTATTAATATAGCATTTTTCACACAGTGAAATGCAATGCAATGTGCGTTACTTTAAGTGAAGGTTAGTGCACAGACGAAAAAGCAGGTCATGATTAAAGAATAGAGACAGAATATTGGCACAGACAGGTGCACACCGACACACAAGCACACACATGCATGCTCACTTTCGCCCCTTTCCAAAAACTCCCTTCTTTACATCAAACCACAATTGGCCTTTCTGAATACTGCTGCATCTTCTCTCAACTCTGCATAATGACAAGGCACCTGCTGAATTTATTTCTATATCAAGTGTGTTGCAAGGACCCTAAGGGGGGGGGGGGGGTATTTTAATGTCTAAATGAAGGGGTTCTATTGACCAGGACCTCCCCTTATCAAGACCTGCTCCTCATCTCTCTCAAGCGCTTCCTCATATGTTTGGCTCACCATAAAAGGAAATACTGTGCAGCTTTCATGGTGCACTTAAAGCATTAAAACAACAAGGTAGTTTAGCATCATTTCTATTTTCTATGGAAAATCCCTCCAGGAAGGTATCCGTTTCTATTCCTCCAAGCCAGTTAGCACAACTAACCCACTTTTTGTCACCACACACTAACATACAGTGACAATCTGTGACCTTGTTTTTGTTTTTCCTAAAACTCTCTAACAGCCTTAAGTGCTACACAGTATCATCCTTGTTCCATGTGTAGCGGTATTCATTAGGCCACCCTCTCCGCGTCACCTTTCATTTCAGGAGTCAACAGAGAAGAGTAGAGGAGTCAAAGAGGGTATTTGCTCTCTTTGTGGGACGACCCCCCCCCCCTTAGTCAGCTTAGGAATGCATTGATCTCTCCAAGTCTTCAGATTCTCAAATCTCTTGCCCTCTCCCTCTCTTTAGTCCCACTCTCTCTCTGTCTGTTTGTCTTTGTTTTTTTGTTTTTATTGCAGTAAATGTATATTCTGTATCTTATTTTGAACTGTCGTCCTTTTGAGGTTCACAGTTCAAAGTTCCCACTATTGATGTGAGATGGTTTGAGGATGAGTGCACCCGTTTCAAACAGAATATCCCTTTATTTCAAATTCCATCCGGCATGTACAGTATGTCAAGTGAGAAATAAGCCACGATGGTGTATTTCAAAATGTCAAGAACAACCTAAGCCTCTGTATATTTATTACATTGCTTTACCTGCTTTGGAAGCCCGGTACAAGGCAAACGCACATTTACATCAGTTTCTACTGAGGATGGATGTTTTAGGATTTTGACATTTGCAATTGCATATCACCTACTTCTGAAAAGAAACTATCTGCGAGTCATATCTGCACAGGGAACTCCCCGTAGTTTGTTATGTAGCTTAAATTTGTGTGATAATGAAATCCACTTTAACCACTGAGGGCAGTGATAGGTATGCACCAGGCTTATGTTACATCTCTTTCTTTTGTACAGTTTTTTGTAAACGGATGATGTTCATAATGCTTATAACATATAACTTATAACTCAGAGGAAGAGAGAGTTTTCAGGGTTTTAGCCTGTGGATCACATCAAAGACTGAGGTGGGGGCACAGAGAGGTGAGGTGAGGGGGGGGGGGGGCTGTTAAAATGTGGCCTGTGGTTTGGTTTTATGGACTTTGGTCGCCACCGTTATTAAGAGCTGTGAAGAAGCGACTTCTCGGCTCTCTGGCTTCCTGTGTTCCTAGCTCAGTGTGTGTGTGTGGGGGGGCGTGCGAGCGTGCGTGCGTGCGAGTGCATATGTGGTTGTCAAAGAGAGATGTTTATCTTTTATGAACATAGCTACAGGCAGATTAGCTTATGGGAACACTGAAGTTGTTGCACCCCTGTATCACACTCAGGTCTCTGTGTGTTTGTGTTCCTGTGCGTGCGTGCGTCCGTGCGTTCGTGCGCGCACGTGTGTGTGTGTGTGTGTGTGTGTGTGTGTGTGTTAGAGAGAGACATAAAGGGACAGACAGACAGAGAAACTATAGGGGGGTTGACCCTAGCCTGCCCGACTTCATAGTGAACTCTGGGGGTCAGGATGGAATTTCCTGGACTCCCTTTGGGGCGAGAGATAGATTAACCAGAATGGGGGGGAGGTCTTTCTAAATATGTGACTTAACCACTTAAACCCTACATACTTTGTTGACTGGGGTACAACAGGGCTCTATCCATGGCCCCTCCTTATTCCCTCTACGCCAAATCTCTTTGCTGAAACTTCAAAATGCATTTTGTTCAGTGATTAAGTCTGCCTATTTTTGACAAATGTTTGCCTATTATGACATGCCCAGAATAGGGATGCTAGGGTTAATGTGGTTAACTATTCACTGTCTGTGTTTGCAATGTCCGAGCAGTCAGGAGGCAACTGAGGATGACTATTCATATAGTCATATGCTCAACCACAAGACCACACTTACTGCAATGCCACTGTGATGTGTTTCCATGCCATTTTAGGAAATACCTCTCAAATGACTTCATGCTTTTAATGAATGCCAGGATTTTTGCCACCAAGAGCTTATAATAGAAGTCTTAATAGAAATCACTTGTGGAAAACTGTGACATTTTTGATGATGAATATAACATTTTAGAAAACAAATCTAGAACTCAAAAATGTTTCCTGGATCATGGTTAAGAATGGCAAAAAGTCAATGGAAAACTGAAGTGCATAATGTTTCCTAACTATTGCTCTCCACACTTCTCTTTTTTCATCCTCCACTTACCCACCTATCCTCTCCTCCTATCAACACCCTCCTCTCACTAATGTTTCACAGAGTGAGGACTCAGATGAGGATGAACCTTGTGCCATCAGTGGTCGATGGACCTTCCAAAGAGACAGCAAGCGCTGGTCCCGCATGGAGGAGCTGGAGGTCTTCTCCTCCCTGCCGGCAGGGGCCTCCCAGTCCTCCTTCCCCCAGGACCAGGTCTCTCCGACGGGCACGCTCACCCTCCGCGAGGGCCACAGTTCGGAGAGTGTGCTGAGTGATCTGAGTGAGCAGCCAGAGGTGGGCTCCATCCACAGCAGTGGGAGTGGAGGGAGGGAGGATGAGAAGAATCACGCCGGGGCCCTGGCAACCCAGGCCCTGCCCACTGGTGCCACCCGTGCCAGCTCGGTGGCCAGCATGTGTTCGTCCTCAGGCACCGGTGGGTCTGGATGTGCCATCGAGGATTCCTTGTCTGACGGGCTGCCTCCTTCACCCCTGGAGACACTCGGACAGTTCACCTTCGACGTGAAAGCGGGAATGGGGGGCGCATGCTTGGAGCGAGGATTCGGCGATGGCGGCAAGAGCACACGTTCACGAGCGAAAAGCTTCCTCAAGAGGATGGAGAGTCTGAACCTGTGGAGTGGCACCTCGACAAAGAGGAAGAAGAAGCTGACCATCAGCGGAGGCAAGCTGGAGATCAGCGGGCCCGTCATCAAAGAGGGCCTGGACGACAACAAACTGCGAAGGCTAAACTGCGTGGACATCTCCAGTATCGCCCTCGACCACAACCTCAACCACCGGAACCCGGCCCAAACCATGACACTGAACCGGAACCGCTCTGTGTCGTACTCCACCCAGACCAGCAGTGGCAGCACCGGCAGCAGCCAGTCCGAGGCCAGTAGCGGCAGCACCGTGAGCACGCCAAGCCCTGTGACCCGAGCCCGCAGCCACAGCACGGCCGCTGGCTCCACCAAGAGAGGAGGGATGTACTTAGAGGGCTTCGACCCGTTCTCCAGCGCTCTCCAGCAGCAGGCCTCAAACCAACAACCGGCAACGCCTGAACCCAAGTCGGCCCCACCGGCACCCTGCCAGGCCGGCAGGAGGACGACGGTGGACGAGCAGAACCGCAGGAACAACCACGGCGACCGAAACGATAACAGACAAGTCCCGGAAGAGGACGAAGAGGAGGAGGAGGAGGAAGAGGACGGCGTGATCTTCTTCTACCTACCAGAGGGTCACAAGCCCGGAACCTTCCCCAAAGCCCTGCAGGACGGGAGTGCACGCAACGGGAATGACAATGGGAACTCTGTGGTCCTCAGGGGGCGTCAGAGCAGGCGACAGCGCCGCTGCTCCGTGGGCTCCGCCGACAGCCGGCTCAGTTTCTACGACAACGTGCCCTATGCCGAGAGAGAGGAGGAGGAGGACGAAGAGCGCAAGCTGGACCAGGTGCTCCAGCACGTCAGCGGCATGCAGCGCTTCGTCAACGCCTGGTCCGCAGCTGTGGCCCGGGAGGACGAGGAGGAAGAGGACGAGGAGGAAGAAGAGGAGGAGGAATGCGACTCGGATTCGGCGCTGGATTCGGCTTCCCCGTGTCCATCGTCACCGCTGCAGAACAGACTGGAGGAGACGGAGAACGGGAGCGATCAGGACAGCACGGGGAACCCTCTGGGTGAGGGCGACGACGGGATGAGGGAGAGACGAGACTCTGGGGTGGGAGCATCTCTAACCCGCACCAACAGGTCAGTGGGAATCTAATACAACCCCCTCTTTTTAATTGACTTGATTGATTGTTAATAGCCATAGAGGGAGAGAGAAAACTGCCAAATGGCCAGTGTTACCAAACTACCTGATGCTTCTTAGTCTCTAGTCTTTGCCAGGCTGTACCTCACAGCTCGAATGGCCCAGGGACAAAGGGCCATGGAAGGAAAGGGAAGACAAATCGGAGTGCAGTAGAAAGAAAGTGAAAGAAATGCCAGTGCAGTGACAAAGAGAAGTTTTCCGTTGAAAGACTTAAAGACACAACGATAAACGGGGGGACGCGTTGAGACCACTCTCCTTACATAATCTGCCTGTGCACGGACGGAGTACTCTAGTCTGGAATGCTCCTTGGTCTCTATGGGGACTGTTGCCATTCTCTCAGGAATTCACAGACGGGATTCCATTGGGGAATTCAATTTGCCCTGACAAGCTGTTGAGTGATACATACATAAATCCCTGTAATCCCAAATATGATCATTGAGCACTTAGGAAGAGGGATATATGGCTCTACTTCAGGTGTTCAAGCGAAGGAAATTAGTACAAATAAAATAAAATGCTTTGCTCATGACTCGCAGGCAGGTCATGGCAACCAGGGGCCTCCGTCTGTGACCGTGTACGTAGATATATGGGCGTGCATAGACCATGGCTGACGTAGGGAACAGAACAAGTGAAAGAACCTTTTTGCATTTTTTTCAGTTAACCATGTGAACCCACGTGTCCCTATTCTGGTGTGAACATTCCACAAAAGTATCAGATCTACAAGCTCACAACGCGTTGCACCGCATTGTGAGCTTGTAGAAGGCTTCTTTTGGTGAAGAGATCCGGTGTAGAGGGGAAAAAAAAGGGGGCCAAAGATAGGCCTCTGGGGGACCCCAGTCAGCAAAGTATATAGGGTTGTTAATGTTCCTCTAATCATCTTCCCTACAGGCCTCAAAAGCTCCGCTGGCCCAGCTTCCAGAGCTCGCATCGGCCCAGCCTGGCCTCAGCCCAGCTCCAGATTGGCTGCCAGTCAGTGCTACAGATGAACCTGCTCCAGAAGCTGTCCTTGCTGCAGCTCACCGCCCTGTTGGAGAAGCACACTCCCACCAACAAACATGGCTTCAGCTGGTGAGTAGACCAGACGCAGCAGTCAAAAGTTTGTACAGGGCATGTACATGCATACATACTGTACATATACCACGGCACCAAAAATAACACACCACCTATAGGGCACATACATCATTCTGATTGGTTAGAATGCACTGTGCCCAAGTCAGTCATAAGCTCCCAGTGCGTTATATGTATATGTATGCGCTTATGCAACGGTGACTAGGTGAGATGATGGACACACACAGATGGGCATAACAACTTGGCCCAATCGAATGAATCCACCATACATTCACCACTTTCCCCTGTTTTTCCCCCCAACCCACTACGTCTCCCATCTCCTTCATCTGCTGGTCATTGTGTAGTACACTGACGGGTGCCTGGAGGAGTTGGGTTTCAACATTCTTTTCCCAGGCCAATAATTGCTGGGAAAGGGTGTACATTGTCTTTTCCTCAACAGGGCAATCAGAGCCGACGTTCACACGCACGGTGTTAGAGCAAGAGCTGGCGGTTGGAAAGATCTCCCCTCAACAATTATCCCTCAACCACCACTTTATCCCCCTTCCTCTTGAATACAGGCCTGGCCTCATGCTATTATTGCCCCTCACGACTGCCCAATGTCACTCGACATCCCCCTAATTCCTCTCTCTAGTGTTAGGACCCGCGTGTTACAAATCCCATTCTCCGTCTCCTGCACATTCCTCTGTTCTCTTCTTCTCTCTTCCCTTCCTGTTTTCTTTTACCAATTGAACATTTAAGTGTCAGGAAGGGAAATCAGCATTTCCCTTTAAAGCCTTTATAGATTTATACTCGAGCTCACAACGCATCACAATAAATTGTGAGTTTGTAGATCAGCTATTTTCCTTTAATTCAAAAACGAAGCTTAAGCATTAAGCATTTATACATTTTTCCTTCTTCCCAAGCGTCGGGCTGGAAAAGGAGTTATGACGGTCTTATGATAGGTTGTGGATCACGACAGCTCTCTGAAAGACAGAGGCCACTTGTTTATTACCGCTGGAGGCCTGCACATATTCAAAGATTCCAGTGTGAGATTAGTAATGTCCCTCCTTTTCATTCCATTTGTTCCATGGAAATGCACATTGTATCTCTCCTAAACACACCTAACACCCACGCGGAGAGATACACACCCTAGTAAAACTAGGTAGCCCCGGATAGGCATTTATGGACTTGCCACTCACAGAGTATTGAGACAGTGAGTGCATCAGTGGCCCTCTCTTTGATACCCCATATACACAGCAAAATCCAGAGTGCTAATTCAACTGCAAGTGTAAAAATGGAACCTTAAGGGCCTATCGAACAGCTGTTAAATTAACATTCCGGATTTTACTGTGCACCCCCCCCCCCCTCCCTCCTCCACTATTGTTGTCTCCTTCTGTTTATCCACCCCTCTCATAAACTTGGAGTCAAGCTTCTGCCGCCCAGGAAGTGTCTTATGTAACAGCCTGCATATGAATTGTACATTTTGCAGTCATGAGGCTCAACTCAATCAGTACACTCACAGTCCGTATCACATTTACTTAACAATGACCGAAGCTGTATTTTTTGTGTTTATTTGGGTTTGAACTACAAGAGAAAATAATGAACCAGAAATGAAAGCCGTAATTCTTTA
>NC_139939.1:28864864-28872364 GCF_963454915.1 Gymnoscopelus microlampas
ACCAGAGCCCCTGCTCACAAGCAAACTGTCTGAGACTTTCCTTCAGATCTACCAATGTAAGGACACACACACACACACACACACACACACACACACACACACACACACACACACACACACACACACACACACACCCCACACACCTTTAAGTACTTGCCTATGTATAAACACAAAATGTTGTATATACAGTCCCATTCAGTCATAAATCCATTGCTTTACCTCACACACTCAAAAACACACCTAAGATGTTAGGATTAGATAAGGTTTAGGAAAGTGGAGGAACACACACATTGGCATTGTCTTGGAACTGTAGATGCTTGCCTGCGGGGGTAATGAGTGATTGTGAAACTGGGAGGAAAACAAACAAGACGAGTGCAGGAAATACCTGTGAAATGATGTGGTATAGATGGCACCATAAATCCAGACGACTACCGTATTAGCTCATCTGTCCTTGAGTCACTATTGGCAACAGGGTTACAAATAGACTTTTTATATATCACTGAGATAGCAGAATGTATAATCATAAGTACACACTCACACACAAGATGGAAAGAAAAGGTAGCTGGACGCACGTAGTACAAGCACGTACTCACAAGCACGTACACACAAACACGTATGCAACTGCCACTTGACTTGCGTTGTAAATTGTAGATCGGCTATTTTCACTACTTTTTCACTTTTTTAAATTTATTTATGGAATTTCTTTCATTTATTTTTTAAATGCATTCATGAAATTCTTTTTTTTTTTTATTATTTGATTTATTTTAATGAAAAATTATAAATTTGAAAATCTTTTGAAATAATAATAATTAAAAAGACAATGTAGGAAACAAAAAATAGGGGATATTTACTTACGACCCATAAAGTTGGGCCCGCGATCCCAACTCGGGTCATTTTCACTTTCCATTTGTTTGGTGCATCTTATCTAGCAGATGGATGGAGGGTAAAGACCCATGAGCTCACCAGAGACGTATTCCGTCTCATTATTCTGGGTTTGCTCTTCTGTCTGAATAATAACCCGCCCCCTCCCTCCTCCCTTCTTCCTCCTCTCCTCTGCAGACATGCCCAAGGAGCTGCGTCTGCAGGCTGCGCGCTCCGCCGTGTTGCTGTTACCCGATGAGAACCGCGAGGCGCTGCGCACGCTGTTGTGTCTGCTGAGCGATGTGACAGCCAGCGTGGCTGAGAACCAGATGACCCCCACCAACCTGGCCGTCTGCCTGGCCCCCTCCCTCTTCCACCTCAACACCCTGCGCCGCAAGGAGAGCTCCTCCCCCAGGTGTGTGTGTGTGTGTGTGTGTGTGTGTGTGTGTGTGTGTGTGTGTGTGTGTGTGTGTGTGTGTGTGTGTGTGTGTGTGTGTGTGTGTGTGTGTGTGTGTGTGTGTGTGTGTGTGTGCGTGCGTGCGTGCGTGCGTGCGTGCGTGCGTGCGTGCGTGGGTGGGTGTGTGTGTGTGTGTGTGTGTGTGTGTGTGTGTGTGTGTGTGTGTGTGTGTGTGTGTGTGTGTGTGTGTGTGTGTGTGTGTGTGTGTGTGTGTGTGTGTGTGTGTGTGTGTGTGTGTGTGTGTGTGTGTGTGTGTGTGTGTGTGTGTGTGTGTGGGTGGGTGGGTGTGTGTGTGTGTACTTATGTAGTTACTATACTTGTGAGGGCCAAATGCCCCCTAAAAAAACGATTGGGGAGCTTACAGGTTGGGGTTTGGGTTAGGGCTATGACTGATTTATTCTTAGTTGGGCACTGAAAATAGTTGATCTACAATTGCTGTCCTAAAATGTTGATGTCCTCACAAGTATAGTAATAGAAGTGTGTGTGTGTGTGTGTGTGTGTGTGTGTGTGTGTGTGTGTGTGTGTGTGTGTGTGTGTGTGTGTGTGTGTGTGTGTGTGTGTGTGTGTGTGTGTGTGTGTGTGCGTGCGTGCGTGCGTGCGTGCGTGCGTGCGTGCGTGCGTGCGTGCGTGCGTGCGTGCGTGCGTGCGTGCGTGCGTGCGCGCGTGCGTGCGTGTGAGTGCGAGTGTGTGTGAGCGCGGGCATGTGTGCTACATTCTTTTGTGGCTGTTTCACCTTAATCAACCCAATTGCTTTATTTTGTCTATCAACATGAGCATTGTGATCGCAGCAACGGCTTTGCATAACATGGGATATGCCACACGTTCTCAAAACAGGAAAAAGGTCACGCTAGAGATAAAAAAAACAAAATGAGCAGGATGCTGTAGGTAGAGAGAGAAGAGGGAGTGATAAGGACCAACCTTAAGAGAAGTAGGAGGTCAGGGAAAGCAGAGAGGTTATGTAAACACTGTAAAATAAATTAGGCACAACAGGGTTCATCAAGTGCGTACTGGATAAGTTCCTTTTAACCACTTACTTTATAGTACTTCTTCGTACGATGGTGTCGCGCGAGAATAGAATAGAATCTACAACACTCTCTCTCTCTCTCTCTCTCCCTCTCTCTTTTTATCCATTTCCTTCCTCTATCACCTATCTGGATGATGGATGATGTTGCTAACCTTTGGCGTGTCTCGCTTGTCTTCCTCTGTTTCTGTTCCTGGGTCAAAGGGTGATGAACAGGAAGCAGACACTGGGAAAGCCCGACCAGAGGGACCTGAACGAGAACCTGGCTGCCACCCATGGCCTGACACACATGATCCAGGAGTGCAGGAAACTCTTCAAGGTCAGTACACACACCGACACTGGGGCTCTCCTAAATAAGGCTGTACCTCACCTTTACATATAAGCTACATCAGGTGGTTCTTCAGCACTTGCGCCCTATTTTATGCTCCATCGTACAATGGTGTTTTTTTGGACAATTATGACATGCCCAGAATAAAGACACCAGGTTGAAAGTGCATGGAATGATTGGGATCTGCACGTCAACTTACCGCTTAGGTTTGTTCTAGACAGAGGACTTGAACATCACCCGTGGCTATCTGTTCCATCTCACGGTCAGACATCTTTGTGTCTCAGTGTTTGTCCTGTAAACACACTCTAGTCTGTTCCTCTGGTTACGAAACATCAGTTCACACTCACAGTCGTCACTTGCCCAAAGGAATGTTATGGTTACGTAAGGTAAATCTGCTTATTATCGTTCCCTGTGTACACATACCCTAGTTGTACGGTACTTGACCTGGCTCTGCTCTCCTTACCTTTCACAACGCTCAAGTCCCATGGTGGGAAGGGCAGTCACATAAGAGCCCCCCCCCCCCCCACCCACCACCTAAGCTTAGTGCCACAAAGCTTCAGAAAATGAATGTTCCGTATATAAAGAGAGCAAAGGGACATGAAGGTAGACCTTTACAATTCAAATGTCAGCACCATTTGGCTCTGAATAGGTTCTGAGCAGCACAAGCTTTGTGTAATAGTACCACATGCCCGGGATCAATGTAAATAACAATAAAATTGCATTAGCTGCTAATTATGTTCTTGTAATTTGATTTCTATTTGCCTGATGATGGGCAAAAATGGAAGATGAGCTTTTATTCTACTTCTGATCGAATCAAGCGCGCTGATAGGCTCTCTGTTACGCCTAATATTAGACAATGCTTTGCAAACTCAATTAATGCTGACAGAGGGATAGAGAGAGAGATAGAAAAGGGGAGAGAGAGAAAGCATATGAGGTTAATAATAACAAAAGGCAGGGAAGAAAACAGGATGTGTCGTGCTTCCATTTTCAGCAGCCCATTATGCTGTCTGAGTTTAAATTAATTTTCCATTTCCCATGGCTTAATGCCTTATTAATCTAATCAGGATAGAGATGCCTCTGAAAGGAATAGAACCATTGGAGATTGTAATAGATTATCGCTGTTTATTGCAGCCCGGATCATTTGGTTTGAGCAATTTTCGTCAAACCTTTGCCGAAGGTTCACCCATTATGACATGCTAGGGTTCATGTGGTTCCTAAGTTGCTGTTGCAGTTTGAGTAATCGTCCTGTGTTTTTTTTCCAACCTCCCGTCCAGATCCCAGAGGAGATGAGCCGTTGCAGGAACTCCTATGTGGAGCAGGCTCTGCTCCCCGTGCGGCTGGAGGAGCTGGGGGGAGAGGAGGCCGGGCCCGGAGGCTACAGGAGCTACCTGAGAGACAGCCTGGACGCCCTCCTCAAGGAGTCCAAAGACAAGTTCAAGGGTTACGATAGCTGCTCCACCCCCGAGCATGCTGAGCTGGCGTATAGGAAGGTAAGATGGCTCAACCATCCTTTTCACACGCACGCACGCACACCGTTCTCTTGTTATCCTCCTCTCAATGTGTTTCCTATCAGCAGACTTAGGAGATGACGATGACCAATAATACTGGTATTTCTAAAAGATCAGAGTCATCTCTCATTCTGTCATTAGTGTGTATAGAGAAGTGTCACCATTTCTCTTTCCATTTGTCTCTCTCTCTCTCTCTCTCTCTCTCTCTCTCTCTCTCTCTCTCTCTCTCTCTCTCTCTCTCTCTCTCTCTCTCTCTCTCTCTCTCTCCTCTCTCCCCTCTCCCCCACACACTCCTTTCCCTGAATATCTAATGGAAAAGCAGCAGTTCGTATTTCCTGTGTAGAAACGTGTCCGTGTGAAACTGGCCCTGGGCTCCTCATTCCCAACCCAGCAAACTGGCCGCTGTCCCAGAATGACATCAGCTTGTCACGCGCAGTCACACACACACACACACACACACACACACACACACACACACACACACACACACACACACACACACACACACACACACACACACACACACACACACACACACACACACACACACACACAGAGCACAGTCCCACCTTGATCCCAGGCCCCCACTTCCTGTGTCCAGTGTGAAGGGGCCCCTTGCAAGGATCCATGTCAAATGTCCTTCAATTTGAGTCACACAAGGCCTGCAGAGAGGGGTCTTTATCGTCTGAACGCTGGAAAATCCACTGGGAACTTTTAAGAAAAATCCAGCTCTACACTGGTATATACCAGGAAGACCTGACATCATGCCCACTAGTGTTAATAATTATAATATTAAAGGGAAACCAAAACCGCACCAGAACCTGGTGCGGTTTTGGGACACGGTTAGGATTTAGTCACAAGCTCTCGACACAAAATGACGCGCAAATGACGTGTGAGCTTGCATATCTACTATTTTTTAATAGCCAACATATAAATGGATAAGGTGGTTAAATTATAGTGATGCTGTATTAACACTTTTTGCTGGGGACCCCTCTGGAACGCCCCCAAGGACCCCTGGAGGTCCCCGGACCCCACTTTGAGAACCACCGCTCTACACGGAAACCCAACAATCAATAGTGGTATATGAGCTGTTAACAGATGGCTGACACCTAACCCTCACTCCACCATCTGTGTGTCCAGGTAAACGATGGCTCTCCACTGCGGCTGTGGAAGGTGACCGTCGAGGTGCCCGCGAGTCCTGAAGAGGTCCTGACCCGGGTGCTGCGGGAGCAGGCCCACTGGGACGAGGACCTGCTGGAGAGCCGGGTGGCGGAGACCCTGGATGAGAGGACGGAGGTCTACCAGTACGTCAGGAACGCCATGGCCCCACACCCAACCAGAGACCACGTGGTGCTCAGGTACGAAAAGGGGTTCATGCTGGGCTAGGGTTGCTAAATTGGGCTTATCGTCTGAGTTACATTTATCTGTGTATTCTTCTGTTTACTGTAAATCACCATCTCTCTCACATTCTCTCTACCCAACCTAACATCTCTGTGTGCTTTCTCCATCGCCAGGACGTGGCTCACAGACCTGCCGAAAGGTGCGTGTGCGCTGGTGTGCACCTCCGTGGAGCATGCAGGGGCGCCCGTGCTTGGCGTGCGGGCCAATGTCCTGACCTCGCGCTACTTCATCGAGCCCTGCGGCACAAACAAGTCCCGCCTCACGCACATCTCCAGGACCGACTGCAGGTTAGTGGATGATTTGAGAGGGTTAACGTCAGGGGAGATTATTGCTTTGTTTTCTGGGCCAGGCGATCTCTTGTCGCTGCACTAGCTGCCCCTACAGGTTAGTCAGGGCACCTGCAGTGGGGAGCTGAATTGGGAGGAATAGAGTGTTCCTCCACATGCGTTACGTCCTACTGGTGAAACTCCTCACTATCTGGTGAAAAGAAGTGTTGTAGCAAACCAACCAGTAGTAGTCAGCAGCATCAAGTGACTACAGTTCAAGTAGACTTGAAAGAACAACTAATTTGGCAGGAAAAATGGGGAGGGATTGACAAATACAAATAATAATAATAATTCATAAATAATGCATGGGTGTTGACCAAGTCATTAATGCTCTCTCTCCCTCTCTTTGTCTGTGTGTCTTTCTGTCTGTTCAGGGGTCGGTTCCCAGAATGGTACAATAAGCTGTATGGTCACTTGTGTGCTGCTGAGGTGGTGCGGATACGTGACTCCTTCACAGTGTCAATGGAGAAGTAAAGGACCAAAGTGCAGTTTGGGTGACAAAAGATCACAGAACAACTTCTTTGATCCCCGGCCTGTTGGACTACACTTTGAACCCCATTGTGAACATTGAGCGACGTATTATATTGTGATAATATCTAAAACTCTCTATAAATACTAAAGTAAAAGGACAAACCCTGGATCTTGGATGCTCTGATTGTGCCACAAAGATGTGACATTGTCATTTCCCCTCCCAAGTTAAGAGTCAGAAGAAAGATGCGACATGGAAACGGTCATGAGTGCGCGCATTGGCAAAGGTTGTGATGTCACTTTTGTTCAACCATATCCAGAGGATGCTATTGCTTCTGAGAAGCAAGGGGATTCAATGTGTGTGTATGTGTAATGTGTATGTGTAGGTGTATGTACTGTGTCTATGTGCTCATGTAAGCACATATGTGACAAGTCAAAAAAGTGGTTGATATATAAGTATGTATGCGCACTGGTTTCCAGGTGTCCAGCTGCAACAGAGTGTGTACATATAGTATTCTGAAACTATTCACAATAGTGTTTCATGTGCATATGTTTTGTGTTGCATATGTTCCTTTTTCTGTTACAGCAAAACATAGATTGTAGGCAGAGCAATGAAAAGACAGTATATTATCATTCGGTGGATGAATCCATTGGTGAATAGCGGAATGAATGAATGAATGTGCTGGCAATATACAGTGTGAGTTTTAACCACTTATGCCCTGATTTATAATTTGGCTTTTCAACAATAGCCAATCTATACAAGCTCGCTTGTAGATTGACTGTTTTTGAAATATTGTGAAAATCTTATAATGCCCACAATAGGGATGCCAGGTTGAAAGTGGTTAAATTGTAAACAGGATGTTGGGAGATGACAGGTGGCTAGAGAAAACAGAGGGTTTTAGTGTTCCAGTGGCCAGGGACAGATCGATTGTGGTGGCTGGCTCACCAATAGGAAATCATGTACAGATGGCTTACATACAACAAACATCCAAAAACAGATTTCTTCTTCATTCCCTTATTAAGAGTATTTTCATGAGAATTCAGTGTTAATCAGTATTTTGTAAGCTTGATATTGCTACGTGATATAAAGCAAGGATGTGTTTTCTTGACGCTTGTTACATTTCATGTTA
>NC_139939.1:28879864-28957364 GCF_963454915.1 Gymnoscopelus microlampas
CTCCTTTCGTCAGGCCTGGGACAGCAGAAGAGTGCATGCAGCAGCCACCATCGCTCCTGCCCCATCCAGCATGGTTCAATAATCAGCAGTGTTTGCCGACCTACTGAGATTCACACTATCTGACTGAACATTGTCCACTCTCCGTCTAACCAGCGCCTTATGTATTGAGTTGTGTAGGTTATTTTGCAGTGAGGTTTCTCCAATTTGCCACAGTAAAATGTTACCGTATGTTTATCAGTGCACACATGGTTTCCATAGCAACGGTAAACTGACCTACTGAGTAATTTGTTAGGTGAAAGGTCATGGTTCACAGAAATGTACACCATTTAAGCCGTGATAGACAAGGCTTAGGGGGGAGACATAAGGCTAATTCTCTCTGGGACAGAGTTGGTTGTTGTAATTTAAAAAAAATTAAACGAGGTGTTGTGCCACACATTGCTGGTCCCTCCCCTGCACGACATATACAGTTAGGATAAGGGCCGGGCGTCTCCCTCAGCCAGCAGCCAGCTCAGGTGTGGCTGGTCCAAGCCCCCAGTACGGTAGAACAGTGAAGCGGCCATGCCTGGTGGTCAAATCTGAGAATGCAGTTAAATGCTACTGCGCGTGCGTCTCCCGTTTTGTGCGCATGCTCACGACGCGTCACGACCCATGGATCCATTCCATTGGTTCATATTGGTTCCATATTATCACCCGGTGAATCACCCGGCCCGATGATGCAAAAAATGTGGGTGCGACGGCTCGGGTAACAAAAAAGGCAACCATGCGCCGGGTATGGCGCCGTCTTAGCCTGTTGCCTCGCACCAAACAAACAAATGTATCGCGACGGAGAGACGCGTATTTTTGCAACATATTTTGTGGTGCAAGTGCAACGGAGCAGTGTATATATCTGTTTGCAGTGATTTGTGGCACAAGTTTGCTACTTTTGTGTGATTGCAGTGATGGTTGTGGCACAAGTTTGCTACTTTTTGAACTTTGAACGTCCCAATCAGCCCAGCTGCTCCACTTCTCCATCAACAGGAGAACCGACGCCCGGCGCTTTAATGTCTACTGTGGTCAGTATAACCGGCTGTTGAATACTGTCTCTCTAGTGTGCTGTATAGAGACCTTCTATATTGTAGAGCTGTGTTTTTCATGCTGTGTTTTTCATGTTAACATTGTTCTCTCTTTTGTTCCAGCACCTCATGCTCCTCAAACCCAGTGTCTCCCAGCTCCACCACCACTCCTTCCACCCTTCTCCCTGGATTTCCAAAACCTCTCGCCCTCCTCAGGATCTCCCCTCATGCTCCCAACTGACTTCCCCAGTCAGACATAATTTGTTTCGAATACATTTCCTTTTACCCATATTACTGTCTTTGTGTCTTACGTTTGGCTACTCAGCACCGGTCCAGTCTAACACTTTAAAGCTCCAACCTTTCTTATCCTGCACTCCTAAAGTACCAGTCCTTTTCAGTTATTTCTTTGTATATTTCAGTAATAAGCTTTGTATATTTAAGTTATTTGTCATATCTGCCCTGTGGAATTGTTTACAAAGCCCAAGAGGTAAATGTATTTTCTTTTATTCATGTTCAATGCCAAAAACAGCCTATTTAGACTAAATGACTTAGACTAGCGTGACTCCTGCCCCAAGACCTTTATGATATTATAAACAGGGTTTTCCAATTTTTGTTGTTGCCTGATGCAATGTTTGGTTTTGGTCACTAGATGGCAATGTCACTTCATGGTGCCATAGACTGCATGGTGTTGAAATACAGCTTCCATTGCAATGGTAAACTGAGGTATTAGTTTGGTGTCAATTGTTGTAGATTTGGTTTTATTTTGATCCTCATCGGATGTTACCAATAATGAGACTCTTGTTCCTCGTTGTCCCAAACTGCTTCTAAAAAGCATCTAAAACAAGAAAAGGAATAACAGTGATGCAACTTGAACCATACATTTAAGCAGGGTTGAGCTGTAGGGGGTACGGGGGGGCACGGCGTACCCTTAGTTCTGAGACTGTGGGGGCTGGACTCGCGAGCACACACGTCAGCTGCCCGCGAGAAGTCAATCATTAACACAACAACGCACCTTCAGGGGCGAGCCGTTTTTAACACCTTAAACAATGGCCTCAACCTGGCTGCTTTGCATAACAAGAGCTGGTAGCCTACCAGACACTCACAAATGTATCCTTATCTAGCTCTGGTCCATAGCGTTAGAAGGAGTTCTACTTAACGCTATGGTACTTTAGATTCTTTCCCCTCGTACCGCGGTTCTGCAGCCTCTCGTCTGTAGTAAAATAAAAAAAAACGCTTTTGGTACTCACCAAAACAAAGACGGTTTAATGGAGTTGAAAGCCTATTCTATTAAGTGGGAACACTCTGAGCCCCCACCTCACGTATAAAATACACTTTTTGGCCAGAAAAGAAAATATTTCACCGGAAGGAAGAATCTGGTCAATAGGAAAATTCCATTGATCAGATCTGTAGAGGGCACTGTGGAGTAACCAAAAACAGGTTTTAATTCCGGTGAAATATTTTCTTTTCTGTCCAAAAAGTGTATTTTAGACGTGAGGTGGGGGCTCACAGTGTTCCCATTTAGTAAAGTAGGCTTTCAACTCCATAAAACCGTCTTTGTTTTGGTGAGTAGCAAAAGGGTATTTTTTTAATTTTTTGGAAAGCAATGTAAGTCTTAAAAAAAAAAAAATTCAAGTAAAGACAAGTTGACTGATTATTTTAAGCACTTATGTGTGGGTGAATCTATGTAAAGGGCATTTATATAAAACTAAAAGGAAAATAAAATAATTAATTAATTGAAACAAAAGTAAAAACAACAAATTAACAATGCAACAAAATAATAAGAAATATAAATACATTAATAATCACATGTTGAATACAGTATTTCAACTAGCACTGAGCTGAGTGGCTATGTGCACATGCTTGCGCACGCACGTCACGTCATAAAATAGAGTACCCATAGTTCAAAAATCCACAGCTCACCACTGCATTTAAGAGTACACAATTCTGGAAATGTTGTGATGTAACTAAAGGACAAACACAGTGGACCTTCACATGCATTAGGAACATCTCATTATGAACCCTGCAAACTTTAAGACGGCCTTCCAGGTGGCCAAAGACCATTTGAAGGAAGTTAAGCAAGGGATGATCAATGCGGACAGGGTGATTATTTGATTAGACTGTCTGTCATTGAGTTCAGCGGTCATTACTGAAAAATAGCAGACCGCTGAATACAGTGATTGACCAATCAGAATTAAGCATTCAACCAAGCAGTGTAATAATGACATTTATTATGAGTGTATAGAACGCTATCTGTGTCTATAATGATGTACATAAAAGTTTGTTTCCTCACTAGCAGCAGGGGCCTATTGATTGAATACTTTATTAGTCAGAAATATAAACAGCATACAGGTACAGTCAGACATGAAGGATAACGCAAAAGAGTCCTGGGGACTTGTTTCCATTGTGGTCCTATCTATTCAATTCATCAACATAGTATAAATACAAAACTATGTATGTTCAAAGGAGAAAAAGAATGGCGGCAGTGAATGACACAGGCCTTTCTATGGGAATTTGCATTTACCTCCGCTTGTGGTCTCCAGTCCTGATGATAGATGATTTTTCAGGCCAGTTTTGAAAAAAAAACAGTGATTCACATATTTTAATGGATGGTTATGTTCTGTCCATCCATGCGTAGGCCTACATGTACTATGTGTATTTTGCCCGGCTGAGCCAGTAGGCAAGCGAGTTCCCGCGCCGAGCAACCGATGTCCTCTCGTGTTGACGAGAGAATAGTTTATCACCTGCACACATTAATGGACTAGCTGGCTACATAATATAAACAGACTGGCTACAAGCGGCACCACATCACTACTTCCACCCAGCCAAAGGTAACCACTGAAAATATTGGGTGCAACAGGCATACACGCATCCATCCGTCCATCCATCCATATATCTGTCCTCCATTTTGGTCCCAACATCTTGAAAAGAAATTTCTGTGCACCTTCATGAACTCCAGTCCAAAGGGTGGCCCCTAATACTTTTTTATAACTCCATGGCCATTCTTGTGCCACCATTAGGTCAAATTCTCCACTTACATTTTACAAACAATATATATCAAAAACTGACTATTGCCATGGAATTATCTGTGTACCTTCATGCTCCCCAGATGACTTTGGTGACCAAACAGCCTTTCCTCTAGCACCACCTTTCCACTTGCACACAGGTTATCTCGAACTTGTATAGCACTCTGGTCTCCTACAACAAAGACACAACAGGAATACAGGATTTGGGAGATATGGGAGTCATATCATTTTTCACTAAAAGCTTTTTTTCTATTCTGTGATTGGTGATACAGTAATGTAGGGTAATTATGGTGCAAGGGTATCCAAGGGGTTAGGAGACCATTGGCAATGCTGGGAAGTGGCATGCATGGCACTGTATCATAACTGCAGCCGAGTTATATAATACCACCCATAACACTGCTGAACCTAACCTGAACCTCCATGTAACATCTCACATAACACTGAAAAGTGATGAACTCACACAAATGACTTAACACTTTTATTATTATGTAGCATTTATCTGAGAATAGGCCTAGAAAACACCACCAACTGTATGGAACAATATTTTCTGAGTTATGTTACGTAAGCCGTTATATAACTTCCTTTTAAATAAACTGGCCTACATGCTTAAATAACAGCCAACATGAGCCAGATAACCGCCCATTCGCACAGGCTTTTAATAGTCAGGGAATTTTAGCAAGATGTTTGGACCATCTGTGAAAAAATGTACTACCAATAGCTTTCTTCACCAATGTGTTCTTATAGGTGTCTAGAATCACCTCTGAATTAATTGAAACCCAAATCCTCGTGGAAAATCCTGGAGAGCCAATCAAAGTTAAGGAGCCCAGAGGGCTTGGGTGGAAAATATGAAAAAAAATAAAAGTCCAAAATGAACATGTGAGGTGTCTAACTAGGGGTTTTCAGGGGTGCTGAATCCATTCCAACCATTATTTTTGAGTAAAAATGTCTCCCTGGCCATATAATATTGGTATATTGGTTATTGTTTAGCTGTAATGTATAGCACAGTTTATAATCAATGGTAGGGGATTGGGGTGTTGTTGAATTGATTCTATTCTGAAAAATAAAATAAGAAAATATTACTAAACACTTGATAAGAGTGTACACCTACTGTGCACATGCTCAGTGGGATACACTTTCTGCATTCTCCAGTCCAAAGGGTGGCCCCTAATACTTTTTTATAACTCCATGGCCATTCTTGTGCCACCATTAGGTCAAATTCTCCACTTACATTTTACAAACAATATATATCAAAAACTGACTATTGCCATGGAATTATCTGTGTACCTTCATGCTCCCCAGATGACTTTGGTGACCAAACAGCCTTTCCTCTAGCACCACCTTTCCACTTGCACACAGGTTATCTCGAACTTGTATAGCACTCTGGTCTCCTACTACAAAGACACAACAGGAATACAGGATTTGGGAGATATGGGAGTCATATCATTTTTCACTAAAAGCTTTTTTTCTATTCTGTGATTGGTGATACAGTAATGTAGGGTAATTATGGTGCAAGGGTATCCAAGGGGTTAGGAGACCATTGGCAATGCTGGGAAGTGGCATGCATGGCACTGTATCATAACTGCAGCCGAGTTATATAATACCACCCATAACACTGCTGAACCTAACCTGAACCTCCATGTAACATCTCACATAACACTGAAAAGTGATGAACTCACACAAATGACTTAACACTTTTATTATTATGTAGCATTTATCTGAGAATAGGCCTAGAAAACACCACCAACTGTATGGAACAATATTTTCTGAGTTATGTTACGTAAGCCGTTATATAACTTCCTTTTAAATAAACTGGCCTACATGCTTAAATAACAGCCAACATGAGCCAGATAACCGCCCATTCGCACAGGCTTTTAATAGTCAGGGAATTTTAGCAAGATGTTTGGACCATCTGTGAAAAAATGTACTACCAATAGCTTTCTTCACCAATGTGTTCTTATAGGTGTCTAGAATCACCTCTGAATTAATTGAAACCCAAATCCTCGTGGAAAATCCTGGAGAGCCAATCAAAGTTAAGGAGCCCAGAGGGCTTGGGTGGAAAATATGAAAAAAAATAAAAGTCCAAAATGAACATGTGAGGTGTCTAACTAGGGGTTTTCAGGGGTGCTGAATCCATTCCAACCATTATTTTTGAGTAAAAATGTCTCCCTGGCCATATAATATTGGTATATTGGTTATTGTTTAGCTGTAATGTATAGCACAGTTTATAATCAATGGTAGGGGATTGGGGTGTTGTTGAATTGATTCTATTCTGAAAAATAAAATAAGAAAATATTACTAAACACTTGATAAGAGTGTACACCTACTGTGCACATGCTCAGTGGGATACACTTTCTGCATGTGGGGACCTAAGGAGCTCCGAGGGCTTGGGTGAAAAAAAAAAGAAAAAAAAGTCTAAAGGTGTCTAACTAGGGGTTTTCAGGGGTGCTGAATCTATTCCAACCATTAGTTTTGAGCAGAAAAACAACTCATTTTCCATAAGAACATATTATTATTACATATTGCAAGAAAAATGTAAAGTAAGAAATGTGCAGTATTGATGAAACCTGCCTGGTTGATGTTCTTGCATTTTCCATTACACTTGCCACAAGCAGATATACACTTGACCCCCTGCATTTTACAGCAGCACCTGTGTGTACTACAGTCTCCCTCACAGTTGCAGCTGATGAATTTCAGTAGATAGTCTGGGGCAATGGGGTCTGTGGTAGGGACTAGTGCATAGCCTTCTGCTCCCAGTTTCCACCCGTAGTCTAGGACATCCAGTGATGGACTTTGTAGCAGCAGCCAGTCTCTGGTTTGGAGATATGCTCGGAGAGAATGTTGTGCTGCAGCTGTTGTAGTCGGGGGCAGTTTCTCTGGTCTGATATTCCCAGCAGCAGCATGCTTGCTGAACATCTCAAATCTCAAGTCCCCCACCAGTCTTTTGGTGGTTTCCCGTGGTACATGAGTTTGAAGATTTCACAGCCGGCTGTGATGATGTCATCTTTCTGGGCTTGGATGTCAAGAAAAACGTCCATGGCTGTCTCTGCTTCGTCTTGCAGAGTTTACATAGTATAGGTGGTTTGCCAAAACCAAAATGTATCACAGCCCGAGAAGCTGTGTAAGAAGAGCAGATACTTCCTGTATTTCTCTGGGAGGGCCTCTTGGATCTTTGCAACATCGTAAGATACATTTTTTGCTGCTGTGATGAAGACGGAGTGGTCTGCTTTATGATGAATAAGCATAACCAGAATGTCCGTATCCTCAGCTCTCACCTTGACAGCGGACTCTCTTGCTTCATCTAGAGCTAAGTGTCTGCATCCTCGAAGCATTGCTGTACACGGATTCCATTACTACTGAATGTCTCAGCAAGTAGCAGGATGAGCTGGGCCTCGTTACTCTTGTTGTCAAGGAACTTTTCTCTAGGAATAATGTTTTGGATGTCTGGACGAATCTGGATGTCACAGCATGCATGCTTTGTATGTCTGACGTGATCATGCATACAGCAGCTGCAGCACAACATTCTCTCCGGGCATATGTCCAAACCAGAGACTGGCTACTGCTACAAAGTCCATCACTGGATGTCCTCGACTACGGTGGAAACTGGGAGCAGAAGGCTATGCACTAGTCCCTACCACAGACCCCATTGCCCCAGACTATCTACTGAAATTCATCAGCTGCAACTGTGAGGGAGACTGTAGTACACACAGGTGCTGCTGTAAAAAGCAGGGGGTCAAGTGTTTATCTGCTTGTGGCAAGTGTAATGGAGAATGTAAGAACATCAACCAGGCAGACGAGAAAAGGAGTGAGGAAGATGAGGAGTTGGCTGAGTAAGACTGACAACAGGTTTCATCAATACTGCATATTTCTTACTTTACATTTTTCTTGCAATATGTAATAATAATGTTCTTATGGAAAATGAGTTGTTTTTTTTACTCAAAACTAATGGTTGGAATAGATTCAGCACCCCTGAAAACCTCTAGTTAGACACCTCACAAGTTAAGTTTAGACTTTTCATTTTTTTCTTTTTTTTTCACCCAAGCCTTCGGGGCTCCTTAGGTCCCCACATGCAGAACTGAGCAACTGAGCATGTGCACAGTAGGTGTACATTCTTATCAAGTGTTTAGCAATATTTTCTTATTTTATTTTTCAGAATAGAATCAATTAACACCCCAATCCCCTACCATTGATTATACACTGTGCTATACATTACAGCTAAACAATAACCAATATACCAATATTATATGGCCAGGGAGACATTTCTACTAAAAAATAATGGTTGGAATGGATTCAGCACCCCTGAAAACCCCTAGTTAGACAACTCACATGTTCATTTTAGACTTTTCTTTCTTTTTTCATATTTTTCACCCAAGCCCTCTGGGCTCCTTAACTTTGATTGGCTCTCCAGGATTTTCCACGAGGATTTGGGTTTCAATTAATTCAGAGGTGATTCTAGACACCTATAAGAACACATTGGTGAAGAAAGCTATTGGTAGTACATTTTTTCACAGATGGTCCAAACATCTTGCTAAAATTCCCTAACTATAAGGGCTATTCAGTGTTCACGCCAAGCATTAGCTATATCTATAATGATAACATTGACCATTGTCTTTATTATTGTGGTGTGAACTCTGACACCCATTTATTTTGAGTTAGAAGGATTTTTAAAAACTATGTCTTTAAAGTTATCGTTATAGTTATATAGTGCTTGTGCTTGGTGTGAACGGCCTTTTACGGTAAAAGTTGCATATTGACATGATACTATCATCATCTCGGTGACTAAACACTGAGTGAGTGTGCAGGGTTTGTCACGGTCTACATCCAAGGCGTAGGCTAGCCTATGAAGGAGCGGTCAGATCACACAGAACATGCTTTGAAGTCAATCAGAATTGGTGGACAAGCATAATATGAACAATGTTTTGTCACACTTCAGGCTACTTGAGCATGCAAATTCATACACTTAATTAACTTATCTTAATTAATGATGAACTCATACATTCATTCATAATGAATTTATCATGAACTCTTCATTAATTCCTGGTCCTCACCATTAACTAATGGTTAAGTCACTAGTCTATGATTTAACCAAGTATACTCAGTGTATATCAGCACTTATCCATGGAAGTGGAACTGTGGAATAATTACGTCGGGGTGTAGTGCTACTTTTAGAAGTGGGGGAGTGCATCTATACTGCTTTTTCCCCTCTACACCAAGTTGCTTCACCAAAAATAGCAGATTTACAAGCTGACAGTCTGTAGTCCTCCGTTGTCTTCATACACACAGTCTGGGCTGACACATGGTGCAGTCGTCTCTTGTGTGCCTCTGTTAAAAAGCTCTAAGAGACAATTATCCCCCCTCCCCAAACTCTTGAATAGCTGCATGTTTTGCCTCGCCAGGACAAGCCGTTGATGGTTTTGCTCTGGTTCGGTTGTGTTGTTGTTGTTAGACCCTGAGCCGTCAATTCTCCACTTTCTTCTCAGCCCTCAAATGTGGGAATAATATGTATAGGAGGCTTATTTGCCTTTTCCTCAGAACCGGATCTCTAAGACTCGATACGATCTGCATCTGGCTCTCTGACAACAAACTATCATTACACCTGGGTAAAACCGAATCCATTCTCTTTGGGTCTAGTGTTAACCTTAACAAGGCTGAGAGCTTCACAATCAAAGCAGGTGACGATGTTATCACAAGAAAGGAGGAAATTACCTACCTGGGTTCCATTTGGAGGCAAACCTCTCCGGTGATAAGATGGCAGAAAGAGTCATCAAAAAGGTCAATCAAATAACACGTTTTCTGTACAGGATCAACTTTCTAGTCAGTAAGAATACCCTGAAGATTCTCACAGGGGCCCTCACCCATTGTCATTTCGACTATGCATGCTTCTCATGGTATCACAACACCACTAAGGCCTTACAAACAAGGCTCCAGACATCCCAAAACAAACTGGTAAGGCTACTTCTTGGCCTCAATCATACAACCCATCTAACCCCTGCTCACTTTGCTAGGGTTGGATGGCTCAGGGTTGAGGACAGAGTACGGCAACTTGCTATGGGCCTGGTCTACAAGATTCAACACAACATTGGGATCCCCCTGTATTTGTCAAAATACTTCCAAAACGTAAATGAAGTCCACAATCATCACAAACACCAGAGGCAGCTCCACTGATCATGTTCAACCCAGATTTGGCACAAACAAGGGAATGAACCCTTTCTCATGCTATTCAACAAAAATGTGGAATGCCCTACCCAAAGGAGAAAAGAAGTGTAAAACCCTACTCACTTTCAAAACTGCCCTAAAGAATCACCTTCAGGAGGCGGCTGCAATTCCAAATTGTCCCCTGTCAAAGTCTTAACCTACCCCCCCCCCCTCCTAAAACTGTCTATTGTACATATTTCTTGTTTTTCATACCAGTAACCTGTAAGCTGATTGTATGACGTTCTGCATAGTAGTGTATATTTGTATGTCTTCTTAAATGTCATCATGATTTGAGTGCACAGGGATCTCATTTTAAATAAGCGAAGTGCTTTTATGAGCGATCCAGTTTAGAGGACCTTGTATTGTGAATTGTACTTCCATGTACTTTTACCATGTCTTTCTAAATAAAGTATTCAATCAATCAATCAATCAATCAATCAATCAAAGAGTGGATGTCAGGAACTAAGAATTCAAGGTGTGTGTTTAGAGGAGTTCTATCGCTGCCCTCCACACTCTCCTATCTAGCATCAGGGTCTTGAGCTCTATAGTGTTGTTAGCTAAGCTGTCGTGCCACTGTGCATCTACGTCGGTGAGGATATTTCTGATGTGGTCTGTCCATGTGAAACCTATTGCCATTTTTAGCATTCTGGTGTAGACTGCATCCAGGACCCTTTCCTGTTGTGCTGTGAGGGTCCGTGTCTCAGCCCCATACAGCAGTACTGACTCCACTGTAGCTACGAACAGCCACCTCTTGAGGTCTTCTCCCGTGTCTGATTTCCACACTCTTTCCACAAGTCCTCGACTGCCTCGAGCTCCGCAGTGGCTATGGTTTTGTTCTCTGTGTTAACTGTAAATACTTGTGTTGTCTTGGCATTGAGCTGAGGCAACCATGGATATTACATGAACTGTAGCAAGACATAGCAGCAGAGCCAAGTCATATATGAACCATGTCTGACACAGTGTGGGTTCTCTGAGTCAAGATGATCAAAGTTTTGTCCTACTCTACCCCTGTCCTCATGCACCACTGGTTTACTAAGGCCCAGGATGTAAATACATGCAGTGTGGGAGCTTTGTGTGTGTGTGTGTGTGTGTGTGTGTGTGTGTGTGTGCATGTGCATGCGTGCGTGCGCTAATACAGACATATACTGTACATACTGTACATGTATGTGCACAACTACACACACATACTGTACAGTGTTTGTCTGTATCTAGGCATAATGATAGACACTTACACACACGCGCGCGCACACACACACACGCACGCACGCACGCACGCAGCCCAGGGTAAGGTCAGAGTGTATGGATCACCCTGCTGATTGACCACTGATCATCATCCAGGCTGCTCATCAATACATCTGCTTCACACAGTCCCGCCCACTTCCCCTCCCTCCCCTCTCTGCTCCTGTCATCCCCAATCCAATCCATGCATCCTTCTTTCCACGCATCCATTAGGCTCTACTGATTAGGGGAGTTATTGTTTTATTTTATTCTTTTCTTTCTTTGTTAACTAACAATATATTACACCTGTTTAAGTCACAGACTAATGGTGAGGACCAGGAATTAATGGTTGATGATGAATTAATGTATGAGTTATATTCATGAATTGAGCATAAATTGCAAATTTGCATGCTCAAGCCAAAGTGTGACCCTTTTTAAATACATATATATTAACTGGGACTTTTGTCAGATTAATCGGTTCAGGAAATTTAAATAAGAGATGTCACACGCTCTTTTCTGATCTCTGTCTCACTTCACTTGAATGCATCAAACTTTTGCCTACCATGTGCCTTGAACGTTACATGTGTAACCTTTCCTTCTTTACATACACTAGAGCAGGGGTCTTCAACAGGGGGTCCGGGACCCCTAGGGGGTCCTCAGAGTTACTACAGGGGGTCCGCCAAATCTTTGTGTGATATGATTTTTTTTTTTTTACCTTAACCACTTATTAACCTTATCATCCCTTTTCTGAGGAGAACTTTAGCCAAAAATAGCCGGGGGTCCCTGCTTCATCTGTCTCTCAGCTAGGGGGTCCTTGGCCTGAAAACGTTTAAGACCCCTGGCCCCTGCACTAGAGTCTAAGCAGCCATAGCCTCCTTTCCCTCCATCTCCATCCATGTGGAAGTGCAGCTCCATTGATTTATACCTCGTTGTACGAAGGTACCGTGCACAGAAAAATGGTGCGACGCATTGTGAGCTTGTAGATCTGCTATTTTCAAATGGCCGAAATGTATATAGGGCTGAAGTGAGTAAATGTATGTTTTGTAATAATAATCAAAATCTACAAAGTAAATAGTAACTCAAGCGTTAAAATAATTGTAGTGGAGTAAAAAGTACACTATTTGCCTTTGAGATGTAGTGCAGTAGAAGTAAAAAGAACAGAAAATTGGAAATACTCCAGTAAAGTAAAAAGAAAAAAAAAACGCAAAATTGCACATATAAGTACAGTAGGCCTACTTGAGTAAAATGAGCGCTTCTCTACGTCGTTTCCGTAGTTATGAAACTTTCCTCTACAAGCGTTTTGTAATCGAGCGTCTCGTCCAATCAGCGCGCGGCGCCGGGTGCTCACGTGACGTGACGCCATCTTTTTTATGTAAGGATTGCTAAGGGTATCTGTTGTCAATCCTATGGAATAGGCTCTGTACAGCTGCTGTGTCAACGCTCACAATTAAACACATCTATACCAATGTCTAGACGGATGCACAGAGAACAAGCGAACAGGAGATAGTAGCTAGATATAGCAGCCATTAATACTAATGTCTCTCACACGACCTGAACCGAAGGACGCGCCGCCGGATAAAAAACGAGGCGGATTTTTCATCGAAACCGACTCGGAAGAGACCGACTCCTGCTGGGGGGGAGCAGGAGGACCACCGGACGACCACCACCATGACGTTGACCACCACAAACTCATACTGCAGAAAGCGGACGCGATGGCGACGGAAAACCGCCTCAAAGAGGCCGTGGACTGCTTCTCCATGGCGATGCGGTACGGCTCCGTCCGGCCGGAGCACCTGGGCACTTTAGTGGACTGTATCCTGCACAACTTCAAGAAGAAGAAGCAGCAGCACGTTCCTCCACACCGCCATGCTTTCTCCTCCTCCACCCTGGACGAGGAGGATGGTGACGGTGAGGAGAATGATGTGTTTGACTGTCCCTGTTGTCATCGCTTCTTAGCCCAGCCTGTGACCGTGGCATGTGGACATTCTTACTGCAGACGGTGCTTAGAACGGAGGATGCTGTCCAGATGCAAGGTGTGCAGCGATGAGACAGTGGGACAGATAGCATCATCATCATCATCCTCCACCGAGGGGGACACTTTTAGAGTCAATGTCGTCCTGTGTGGACTGTTGGACAAATGGTTCCCCAGCGAGACGGAATTATGTAAATGTATTAGCGAAATAGAGGAATTCTCTAGAGGAAAACTCCTTGACGAGGCTGTGTCGCTAGCATCCCATGTTATAGCATCTGGTAAGTGTGAGTGTACCATGGTGGTGTGTCGCTTGTCAAAACCAACAGATCTACAAGCTAGATCTGTTGTTTTAGCTTTAAATTACTGTTCACATTCTCATTCCAGTTCTACTGATCAACATTATGTAAAATCTCTGTTGAAGCTGTAGATATCTCTTGGTTGTCAGTCATGTAACCCTCGTGCGACCCTATTATGAAATTAACAGGCAGCAGCGTGACATGCGCAGTAAGTGCGCATTGCATAAGGCAGGTCGTGACACTTAACAGGGAATGTTTTGTAACTTATTATTATTAGGGGGTTAGGCAGCGGGTTTATTTATTCGTATTTTGCAAAAACATTTAGTGATCCACTGTTCTGTGCACCGTGTGAATATCCACTGTGTCTGTTGGACCAGCAGGGTCAAAGCCAAGTGTGTAGGACTGGTTGTCCTGGTCTACACAACATGATGCATTCATGCATGCAAATGCAAACTGGCCTTTGTAACAGCCTAGCGTGCAGGGCATGGAGGCATGGAGGATGGAGGTGCAGTGATGACTAAGCACACAATATAATGCTTGTCAAGTGCATCAGATTCATCTTTTCAGAAGAAACCAGACTGTTATAACACAGTTACAACATAGTTGGAAGGAGCAGCAGGTGTGGCACTGACTTCTCTGTGTAGACTAGACCAGAGGGTAGCCCTTTCATCCTTTTAAAAAAAGATTACGAATACTTAATTGAAATGTGCACCAAAGTATTTGAAATGAGGCTTTTCACATATCCCTCCTAGTTACACACAGTTCCCCTACACACACTTAAGTAAAAGTATCAATACTGCAATGTGGATATACTCTGTTACAAGTGGAAGTCCCGTATTGAAAATGTACTTGAGTAAAAGTACTAAAGTGCCATCAAAATATACTTAAAAGTACCAAAAGTAAAAGTACATATTGTGCAGAATGTCCCATTTCATAAGAGCGGTCAGTGGGTGCAGGGTCGCCTGCAGTACAGTACACCGCAGTTTGGTACTTCAGTGCCTTGCCCAAGGGCACGTTTAGTCTTTGTCGACACACAAGTTATGTGCTGTTTATCGCTCAATGGCTGAGATACAGCTCAGTAGGTAAATTCGACTCTAATTTGTTGTTGGTAATGTAGAATTGGTATTTGTATCGATCTACTTCTTAAAAGTGTAACTTATTTATACAGTAATAATCACCTGTTAATGTATCAGGAGGACCTAAAGCCTGGCTTTTGGAAGTATGCTAGGTATCTGTGTCAAATGATGTCTCATAATGACTTTGACCTGTTTATTCCAAACATGGGCCGATTGGGCACGGCCCACACAGGATTAGCAATGGAAGACTAGCCTGCAAAGTGCAAACACTTCAGCTGCATCATCCTGACACAAATTCTTCACACTCTCCCTGACACGTATACAACAGATAGGTACAGTATGTGCTCTTATCTTGGTACGGGACAACTTTGGAATTAGGTCAATGGAATATGTGAAGATACAGTACATGCTGTTCATTCACAGAGCATCACTTCTTCATGCACTCTAATGCGCATGCCTTGTGTAATGCAGATATATTGACATGACTAGGCCTGTCACAATTATTACATACTCGCCTAATCACAATTATTTGAGATAATCGCAATCATTTTGCATAATCGTCATAATTGTTTCCATGTCGAAAAAGGTTCATACATTTTCAAACATTTTCCAAAAATAGCGGAAATTGTCAATCTACTAGCTTGCGTTGAAAGAAATGTTTGATTACAAAGTCTAGAAGGCAAACGGAATGTTATTTTTATTTATGTCCCAATGTCCACTGCCAAAAGCACAATTAAATCGTTAATCGCAATTATTTGTATGACAATGAATCGTCAAGTCATTTTGTCAAGTCAATCGTCAAGTCGATTTCATGACCGAGACTGCAGCAATCCAGAATGTTAACGTGGCACATCTGGCACCTTGAGGAAAGCCTTTGCAATAACATTGATTCAGGTAAATAGACTGACAAGATTGGGAGAGTTATGCCGACAGTGACACTGTTTTATCTCTCGTGTTGCAGCAAAAGAGCGTTTTTGACATTTAGATTGTTTATGTCATGCGTTTGTCTTAATTCATGACCTTGTGAAAACTATATTATATATGTATGTGTGTATACACGTATGTATGTATACATATGTGTGTGTGTATATATATATATATATATATATATATATATATATATATATATATATATATATGGGGTGCAACTTAGACACATCATCAGTGATGTATCCTGGGTTCTCTGGGTGTTTCGAGCGACCCAGCCGGGGTTGATCTGGCCCCGGCTTGTGTCTTAAGTAGCTTGTGTGGTCCACGGATCCCTCCGCTTGATACACAGCCATCTTGACGCCTTTACAGCATCGGTGATGTTTTGATGGCTCTTCTGTTTTGCAGTCTCTTCTTTTTGGCAGTAGGCCACTTGCCCCGGCGATGTTCTGAATGCCAGGCAGTAGGCCACATGACCTGGCGATGTTCTGAATGCCTGACATAGGGTGGGGCTTGTGGAGCGTGGAGGGTCTGGGCACTGTGGGGTGACTCCTCCGGGCCGTTTCACCAGGTACTGGACCTGTGCGTTGCACCACCTGCTTCCCAGTCAAACATTTCATTTGGCCTGGTGGATCTTCAGGCTGATTCTTGCAAACTTTGCCAAATGTGCAAAATGTAACAGCCTGCACTCAGTAGGGTTTTCCGTAGCTTGTTTGTGGGTGCCTGTTAAATCATGGGTGTGGATTGTTTCTCTTCATGAATAATTGCAAGCACAAAAAGACTTGATTTCTCTGGCAAATGTAACAAAGCACAATATTCTAAACACAATATCTTCTCCCTGGCATAAAACGTTTTCAGAAGGAGTTCTAAATGTTTCTCCTTTTCAATGTTGAATAAAAAGTCTAACTTTCAGCATCTCTTCCTATCTCCCAGCAGACCCAGGGCCTGCGGCAGTGGCACGGTTATCTCGCGCAGAAGCGTACATGGCTCTGAGACAGTACCGTCTGGCTCTAGAGGACACAGAAGTTTATCTCTCGTCTAGACAGTCTGCAGAGGTAGGTCACTGGAGCAGGCACTGCATTGATGCCTCAAAGCAGAACAACACAGCATATGTGCCACAGAAATTACACATTTAATTGGTCCTTGCAGACAAGTCCCATTGCATAATCAGTTTGTGATCATTAGGTATTCTTTCACTTAAGAGTTAAAACACCCACAGTATCGAAGTCCTTCTTAGGGCATATCAAGGTATTTGACTGAAACATTGCTATAAAATAGATATTCGGCTAGTGTACAAGAGTGCAGGTGATTTTGTGACCAAGTCAGACCAAGTAGCTTGCTGTAGATAGTCTGTCTAGTATTAGTACCCCATCATTCACAATAGCAGATACAGTATTTATAGTTATGCTGCTCAGGAACAGAGCCATTCCATCTCATTGCCTTTATGGTTTAATGTGCAAGCATTTGATCATAAGATTGCAGTTGTGAGAATTCACATGTTGCTCAACAAGGTTGGTTTGGGCTTTTGGTGTATTAGGTGTCCAGCTGACTCAGACATGTTGGAGTGATTCTTTGATTTGATACAGCGACCTATTTAACCCATTAAAACCGGGAAAGCATCTTTGTCATTTTAGATTTTTGTGTTGGTTATTCAAAAATAGCAGATATACAAGCTCACAGCGCATATTTTTTTTGCGAGCTTGTACATCTGCTATTTTTGTACATCTTGAAAGAACTACTGGTTTAGAAGGCATTTGTAGAATCGGCCTCAGGTATTAATGGGTTAAGATTATTAGGAACAAACAACTGCACAAGCCAGTTCTAGAACTATTTCATCTATGGCTTTCTGTCTGATCCTCTCCAAGTACAGCTTGACTCTAAATCCAGGTGTTAGCTTAACTGTCTGAGACAGATAAACCCATCTGACCTGTTCATTGAGTAGCTATTATGAGTAGGAAGTGGGGAACTGCCAAGGCCATGCCAACATATATTAATTTAACCCATTAAGACTTGAGGACGATTCTACAAATGCCTTCTAAATCAGTAGTTCTCACACTTCGAAGATTTTTAAAAAATGTTCAAAAAGTGACGCACTGTGAGCTTGTATATCTAACGCAAAAATCTAAACCGACACAGATGCTTTCCCGGTTTCAATGGGTTAAATATATTTCACAGATATGTTTAAAAAATACAATTGTATAGTTGAAGATATACTTGGACTATATTTTGAGCTAATGCAGATCAAGCTTACCCAGTTAAACAAAAAATACTTTATGTCTCTCTTTATGTATTCTCTCACTCTCAGGGTTTATTTCAGAAGGCTATTGTTCTCCAGACGATGGGTCAAGTGGATGAGTCTCTCCAGGTCTTCCTCCACTGCCTGGCTGTAGACAAGGACTTCCCCCAGGCTAGACGACAGGTTGAAATGGTGAGGAAATTTAACTACTTATGTCCTAACATCCCTATTCTGCGGGAACATTCGCTGAAAATAGCCGATGATGCATTGTGAGCTTGTAGATTGTCTGTTTTTGGCATAAAGATATAGAGGGGGGGGAAAGACCGGACCAAGTACAGGGCCAACCCCAGTCAGCTAAGTATTTGTTTACCAAGTATAGCTAAGTATTTGTTTACCAAGTATAGAGGGTTAAGCCGGAATAGGTGAAGTGGTGTGATAAGTGAGGTTTGCCCATGTCATTCTTTAATGTTTGACTGAGTTGAGTTTAAAGGTAGCTCCCCACCATTGCCCATGTCATTCTTTAATGAGTTGAGTTTAAAGGTAGCTCCCCACCGCACCAACGCCGGTGGGGAGTGTTGGAAAGCGTCTGTTGCCGAAAATCTGCTGTTGAATGTGTGGTGGGTACACTGTGGCGGCGGGTCGAAAGTTGTAGGGAAGCATCGAAAGCCGCCCGAGCTTGCCGTCGGGCTGGCGGAGAGGAGGTAGAGCTCTCTGGTTGGCTGCTAGGAGGGGTAACGGGCCGGGGACCTGAATACAGCCCATATCCATGGTAAATGCAGGCATAAAGCTTGGGACAGTGCACGCGCACGTGCATGTGGCTCGTCTCATTCAAACAACAGCTGTCAGCTTGTGTTTGCCCTAAGCACCCTGCAGTGCAGTAGTTATCTATATCATTTCTCAATTGATTTATATATGCTATGCACATGTTCATTTTTAGCACCATAGTACTATAGTCGTCTGTCGGTGTTGCCTCTCAGGTGCATTCAGCAACTTTGTTTCACACCTTTCAACCGACTAATCGACTGCCAGTCTGTACTAGTCTGTTTGGTGGGGAGCAAGCTTAAATAATCTTATTCAGGTACTGTGGAAGAATGAGCTTCCTGTACCTGTAAGCAAAGTGTAATTAACCTATTATGTGGATAAGTGCTATCTGTACCGCACTGCTGCACAGACGTTATTTAGTTCACCTAAGCTTTTTGAATCCATTTGATACGATGCCAGGAGTCTTTGAAGTGCCTCTCTGTTGGTTCTTGAACCTGCACCATACAAGACTGCTGCTGTGTACCCAGAAAGGGAACCAATTGCCTGTCGTCACAGTTGGCATGTGCAAAGGAATTGAATCTGTCCTGCTCTATAGGATGGCCACCAAAGGATGGCACGAGGCCTGATCTCATTCTGGCCTTACAATTAAATGTAATAGTTTAAGTGATGACATAGCAGTTGTGTACGTTGGTGTGATGCACTTGTGTGCAAATTATATTTTCCTTGACTTGTAGAACATGTTTCATGACCGCATGAGTAAGACAAACCAGTGATAATGAAGAACTAAATATCAAAAATAAATGGTGCCAATCTTTGCCAACGCATATCCCCAGTGAGAGTGTCTGTCTATATAGTGTATGTTTATTTAATTAACTCATTTTAAAGCAGCAGAAATAGAAATATAGGAGATGATTTTCCTAATTATTTGTTCTTGCACTGTTGAAAGATACAGTGAAAATAAGTAAAGTTTAATATCTTTTGATATCACATCGAATAACATGTTGTATTGGCAAGTTTTCTTCTCTGGTTGCACGTTAGGTAGGTAAATGTTTCAGATCAGCATTAATGTCATCTTAACCAGAAACTGCTAGTGGATCTTGTGACTCTGCTCGCCGTGGCATTAATCCCATTTGTAAGGCAATTATGTACATTACATGTTCAAATGTTACATAAGTGAAACACTGAAGATCTCTGTTCAATCGGCAGCATGTACCTTCCACACTGTTAACACTGGCATAATATTGTGCTTCGTTCACAACAACACTTACTAATGCTGCTTACCCTCTACTTGTGTTGTTGTGACATGTATACATTAATCAGTGTGCCTTTTTAGGGGGTGTATATTCTTTCCAGCAGTTAGAAAGGTTCGCTGAATAATCCAAGATAGACTTTCTGAATTGATTTTTTCTCTGATGATGACTGTGACCTGCAAATAGAACATTTGTACTGGAATATGTATCTAACAAAGTGTTCTTTACAGATACTGTTTGACCTACTGTCTCCTGCGGGGGAGAATGTCAAAGTTGGCCTGAGGGAAACGGCACAGAGCACCTCTCCTCACCTGCGGAGTAAAACCCTTGTGGTTGATGCCCAGGCTGAGAACCAGCCTCAGCAGCAGAGCTCAGTCCAACACCAGCACCAAGTGCGTGCTGCTTCGGCACACAACTATCCTGACAACCACAAGGTAGGTCTACTGAGACTGGACCCTAAAAAAAGTGTTAAACACAACGTAGTGGTGCGCTGTAGATGACTAGATGCTACGTTGACCACATAATCAAAACATTGCTGGTTCGATTCTGGCTGGAGACCTGTGTTGCATATCTCTGCCCTCTCTGCCCGTGGCTTCCTGTCTCTACTGTCCTGTCTAAATAAAGCAAATTAAAATGAAAGCACAATGCAATTATTGCTAAATGGTGTGATAATCAACCATGTTTCTTTCTCTCCATTTCTTGTTTTCTCAGAGATCTGGACGGTCTGAGAGCTTGGAGCGTCCGGCGCTGAGCCGAGCTCATTCACTACGAACCCATGGCTTCCACTCTGGGGAGGAGGGACTTAAGAGAGTCTGCTCCGCCCCACAGCTTGGGGATCAGGACAAGGGGAGTCTGCTGAAGAGGAAGCTGTCTGTGTCAGACTCGGGACCCTATGTTGTGAATAGTGGTGGCAGCAAAAAAAAGCAAGGAGGTAAGTCTTCACCCATGACATGCTGATTGGTATAAGTTAGTTAGTCCAGCGGTTCTCAAACCTAAACAACCTAAATAAATTGTGCTGTTACCTAGAGATGGTGACCCTGTTTTCCTTTGTCATCACAACCGTAGAAAATGATAGAGCTTTAACAAAACCTTGAAGCTTCTGCTTACGTCTGTCTATGATGCTAAACTTTCTGCACCCGTTGTCCCCTCACCTCCCTGTTTGACCTCCGGTGTAGCTGGTGTCTCGTTCCAAGCTGCTGCAGTAGCCAAAGCTTATAGAGCAGTTCCCCAGGACTTGTTGGATGCCAATGATGTGGAGTGCTCCCTCTGCATGAGGTAGGAACACGTGTACTCACTCACTTTAAATTGATGTTTAACCACTTAAACCATATATACTTAGTTGACCAGAGTCCCCCAGGGATCTATACTATGCCCCCCTCTTTTTCCATCTACTCTCCAGCAAACCTGTTTGCCAAAATAAACAGATGTACAAGTTCAGGTGTTGCATTGCAACACTTTGTTATCATCATTTCACCGAATGTTCACCCCAGAATAAAGAAGCTACAGTTCATGTGATTAAATGTCTGTATTGAAATGATTCTGGGCAGTAAAATAAACCTGACACAGGAAGAACCTGGGGGGCACAGGGAATTTTGACACCACGTCAGAGGTTGCGTTAGTCCGATAATTGCCGGTTTTGACCGGTTGATAATGACACGGCAGTTCATTAATTATCACCGCAAATTTGGCACATTTCAAATCCTCTGCTTTGCTCGCTCTCTCTCTCTCTCTCTCTCTCTCTAGCGCTCGCTCTCTCGCTCTTTCTTTCTCTCTCTCTCTTAACAGCGTGCGTGTGTTTCTGGGAGAGAGAGAGAGAGAGGGGTAGAAAGAAAGAGTGTGTCGCACGCTGTTAAGTTACACCTATTTCCTGTTAATAATAACCAGTGTAAAATGTGCTGCATTGGGTGGTAAATGGGAGACACTTTATTGTGAAGGTATAACAGGAAGAAGAGAGTTGTTGCTGCTGCTGCGTAGAGAGTGCGGTCTCGGCAGTCAGACAGAGACCGCGGTCCGGTTACAACTTTACATTATATAAAGTTGTGTATTTAACAGTCAGTCACACACAATTTGTATCATTACGAGTTAGAATATGTCACAGATACTAGGCTATTACAAGGGCACTTGTGAGTAAAGTTGGCAAGTTGCCCTACAGTTTAACAAGAGTGCAAGTTGAAGATGAAATATCCAACACAGATGCGTTAATACTCTCCACAACAGCTATAGGCTACTGCAACTATGGCATCGAGGTGAAACACGACGTTAATCATAATCGTGGACCTATTTTTAACTCTATGAGGTGGACACGTTAAAACATTACCACTTTGAACTGAATAGCTCTATGAGGAGACGACAAGATTCTCACAACTCATCAACTTTCCCACGGCTGTCCCAACTAGACGCACTATGGCATCCACTGTCTAACTATACAGTATAACCTGCTGTGAGTGAGTAGTGGTCTATAATTTATTGCCCTAACAGGTCAGCTGAGCCACGTTATGAAGGATTCATCTGAAATGCCCAATTTTGTGCGGTGCCCTTTGATTAGAAAATGCATTCAAACGCAATTGATTATTGAGAAACCATTACGCACGCAGCATGCGCAAATGGTAATGTAGGTAATTCATGTATTTGTGTAAGATGACCCTGCTATATAAAATGTGTATATTATGATGGTTCATGTTCAAATAGCTCAATCCAAAATATAATGCTGTAGGCCTAAGTGTTAGGCTGTATTTACGCACCTGCTTGTCATTACTGCATACAAATAATTATGACCGTTATTTTTGTCCGATGATAAATTTGAATCCTTCCGGACATTGGGACCGGCAGATTAAAATCCTAGCGCGACCCCTGCACCACGTATGTCTTTATCAGAGCCAGAGACGTTAGTTTGCACTTAAATGCTCCAGTATCTTCCTGGGGCAAGTTTGTATTACTGCTTAGAACCCTTTCTATACTGATTGTCCTTCTGTTTGTACACTGGGACCAAACAGGTGCACATGGGGGGGAATTGGAAATGACAAAATTAAACTTATAATTAACAGCTGTTCAAAAGCAAAGCAAAAAAATGCTGGCTTATGGTAGTGACTTTCTCAACATTGCAGGTTGTTCTATGAGCCAGTGACGACGCCATGTGGCCACACCTTCTGCAAGAGCTGTCTTGAACGCTGCTTGGACCACACACAGCAATGTCCCCTCTGCAAAGACAGCCTCAAAGAAGTAAGAGACCGGAGTTTGCTATCATGGAATCCAAATTGTGATTGTTCCTAACCCATTTTATTTAGACCTGGAAACACCTATGCGTTTTCTCAGAATACTGTGTGTAGTGAGTTGTGTTGGTTAAACTGATGCTGAGTTCGTCTATGTCTGCATGTTGTTCTCTACAGTATCTAGCATCCAGGAAGTACGTGGTGACACATATCCTGGATAAGCTTATCAAGCAATATTTAAGGCAGGAGCATGAACAGAGGACTAGGATTCACCAGGAAGAGAAACAGGAGCTTTCAGAGTGAGTGATCTTATTGTCTCTTTCTCTCTCTCTGTATCTGTCTCTCTCTCTCTCACTCTCACTCTCCGATTAACCCATTAAGACCTGAGGCTGATTCTACAAATGCCTTCTAAATCAGTACTTCTCACATTTTTCAAAAATGTTCAAAAATAGCATATGTACAAACTTGCGGCACGAAGTGGCGTGCCGTGAGCTTGTATATCTGCTTTTTTTTATAATAGCCAGCGCTAAAATCTAAAATGACAAGGACGCTTTCCCGGTTTTAATGGGTTAAAATCGAATTTTCATTTAGCAATTCTTTTTTTTTTTTACATTTCTGCATGAAAGGGTCAAACATCTCTCTCCGTTTCTGCTCCTCACTTGGTATAGTTTGACGAAGAATGTGCCTATCTTTGTGTGTACCATGGCGTACCCCACCGTGCCTTGCCCACTGCACGTCTTTGAGCCGCGCTACCGCCTGATGATTCGCCGGTGCATGGACACAGGCACACGGCAGTTTGGGATGTGTATCAGCGATACAGAGAAAGGGTACGTACGCGCACACGCACGCACGCACGCACACACAGCACTTTTCTGTTCTGCACCGATGCCTTTTTTTGTCCAGGAGAATTCATTTAAAAATGGGTTACCCTCTGCTAGAACGAGATAGGATAATAAAGGATAAAGTGCGAAAGAGCTTAACTGTGGCAATCATACCTAACGGGATTTCAGAATCAATATGTTAGGTATTGTGGTGAGCTGAACTACTCTGTGAAAGCTTTGGACAAACATTAGAAAAAGTACGATGTAATGTCCCCAAGTTTCCCCGAGTTATTTATTGCTGTCCCGTTTTTGCACTGAATTACAATGACAACACATTATTTATTTAGATTGCATGTGAACTTTTGTGTGACCTTATAGCTAGCAGCATTTGACTGTAAAATTACTTCTTAAACTTTGAACCATTTAGTATTGTCATGGTATTGTCAAAGTACCATAATTAAGACTTATTATTAAAATCACCACGCGCGCACACACACACACACACACACACACACACACACACACACACACACACACACACACACACACACACACACACACACACACACACACACACACACACACACACACACACACACACACACACACACACAGTCTTCCTCACCAAAGGTCGGGAGATCCTATTCATTTTGCCACAGTAATGTTGAATTATCCAGCTAATGAATCATGAAAAATGTCTAAATCTCAGTTCCAGTGAAACAAACTGTCTCCACAGTGGTCTAACTGAACCATTGGATCTCTGTTTCCAGGTTTGTGGATCACGGCTGTATGTTAATCATTCGGTCAGTGCACTTCCTCCCTGATGGGCGATCCATAGTCGACACTGTCGGAGGGAAGCGCTTCCAGGTCGTGTCCCGAGGAATGAGGGATGGCTACAGCATCGCTGACATCCAGCACCTGGCGGATACCCGGGTAAGGATGTACAGATGTACATAGGGCTGTCACTATTACAAATTTAAGTTGACGATTAATTGTCACTCAAATAATTGCGATTAACGATTTAATTGTGTGATTGAACATACACGGAGTGACGCGTTGCTATTTCTGCTATTTTTAATATTTGAAAATGTGTTAACATTTTTCGACATGGAAACGATTATGACGATTATACAAAAATAATTGTATTGTCTCAAATAATTGCGATTAGACGATTATGTAATAATTGTGACAAGCCTAGATGTACAGCATGTCTGCATTTGAACAAATTCCTCCACTGTATCCGGCAATGCCTGATTTATACTCGCACCGAAAACAGCATATCTACAAGCTTGCATCGGGAGCCATTGTGAGCTTGTAGATCTGCTAATTGTGGAGCGGGACACCGCTGTGCGATTAAGTAGCCTGATTTATACCTGAAAGTGGGGCCGTCAGGGTTCTTTGGGGGGGGGGGGGGGGGGGTTCCAAATGGACCCTCACAGGTTTGTAACTATGAGAGTGAACCAAATTCGTACATTCTCAGAGTTACGGGGGCCTTTGAAATGAAAAGGTTTGAGAACCACTGACCTAGATCCAAGAAATCATTCTGATAGTAATTGTGTGAAATGATGTTGACGGGCCGATCAGGTGGAGGATGAGGAGGAGCTGTTGGCACTGCAGGAGCTGCATGACGCGGTGTATGAGCAGGCCCGCACCTGGTTCCAGAACCTCAAGCTCCGCTTCCACAACCAGATCCTGCAGCACTTTGGACCCATGCCAGAGAGAGAAGACGACATTCAGGTACACACTGGACACCATCTATCCTTCAGACCGTTCCATCAGTCTTTGCTAAGACCAGTTGACTTGACCCTGGGGATGGAATAGACTGTTAAAACTATACAACAAAGGCAACTGTGGTGGTTTTGACATGTTCTCCCATCTCTTCTAGACATTAAGACCCTGTGGTCGGGTAGGACCACCACTGGTTAACAAGAAGTGTTACATGACGCTGAAAACGTAACTTTCTCTCCCCTGTCCAGGCGGCCTCATTATCTTGGTTCAGCAGTAGAAATACTGAGACATAAAATCTTACGGATAGCAGCTTTACGGCCACTGTGAGGAGACACTGTTTTGCGAAGACATCCCTCAGTGTTGTCATGCTGCTTCCCCACAGGAAGCAGCAGTACTAATCCAGTTGTCTAAAGGGATTACAGCTTCCCTCCAGCACTGTGGAATAGAGAGGCCAGTCAGTGGGTGGCATATATTGGCAATGTAGGTTAAAGACCATTATGTGTGCGCTACTTAGCTAATCTCCCTGACCATGTTGCGTCACGACTGTGTCATAATAAGAAACCCAAACCACAACACAGCACGCAAGCGTTCATACACAAATGCAATGCATCTACATGTATGTACATACACATACACAAGAGGCAAGGCACTGGCCTTTGTGAATGTAAACACCATGCCATGCCACACTGAAAGTGTCACTGACGTGCCTTGCTCCAACTCATTTAGGTTGTTCTATGCCACTGTTTCCCAAACAGTGGGTCAGGACCCATTTTTGTGGGTCGCGACTAAATACCAGTATTCCCTTTTTTTTGTTTCCTATATTAAAAAATCACACCCTGTGTGAAGGAAGCGGTGCCTTTGATGAGCCCCGTATTGATGTTGTCATCAATATTTGTTTATGGGACAGACACACACCCGGACACACGGACAAACAGACAAAGTCAGATATAGAGTGGTTGGCACCGCTAAAAAAATACAAAATAAATATACATTAAAAAAAAAAAAAAATAATAATAATATATATATAATCACCCTAATTTTTACCCCAACCCGATAAAAAAAAGTTAAAAACTAAAAAACAACTTTTCATCAATTTAAAACATTTCTTTACTTTTTTTCAAAAATATTTCAGAAATAAAATCTGAAAATCAAATACTTTCCTTAAATAAATAAAAAACATGTTTAAGAAGTAAAATAGCAGATCTACAAGCTCACAACGCTGCGTTGTGAGCTTGTAGAGCGTGTTTGTTAGGGTCCCGGGCAAAGATCTAATTTCTCGGCCCGTTCACTCTCCTTCAGCCCCCCTCTTCCGGTGGTGCTCATTTGTTTTCATTCCTAATAACAACTCTACACGTTGGCATGGGAGTTGCCGACAGATTCAGCTGCGGAGCTCTGAATCTTAAAATGTCAAGACTTTTCAAAAATAGCAGATCTACAAGCTCATATCGTGGCACATAACGCTATGAGCTTGTATATCTGCTATTTTTGAATAGCCAAAGTATAAATGACAGATGTGTTCCCCGGTCTTAACACATTGAGTGCCAATCGCGTAGAGCTACGCGAACCTATTTAAAGCCGCCGCGTGCCAGTCGCGTAGACCTACGCGAAGTGGTCTTTTTTTCTTTTTTTTTCACTCACAGGTTCACATTGCATTGTAGGCCTCGTTCGCCACGACACATTTCATTGTAGCACCACCGGAAGCGGAATTATCCGGGTTCCGTTTTTTCCGATCGCATCCGCTTCCTGTCTAGAACGAAACCTAAAAGTCGATTATCTCGGTTGTTGTTTTTCTCCTCGCTGATCACTGTTTAGCGTTCACCGCTGTAGCTTCAAGATGGCGGATCGCAAAGCGAAGCGGTCTTCACTGCTCGTCTCACACAGATCCCCTGTGTGTTTAGAACCAAATGAACGCGCAATTTTAACGGATTTAACTGTGTCTGTGGCGACATGAAGAAAACAAAAAAACAACAATAAAACGCTGGCACTGGTGAGTACAGTAGAGATTAACCTCTGGCGTGGAATGTGTTAATGGGTAAAAGACCTGAGCTGTGGAACCGTCCTTCCATCTCATACTGTCCTTCCTCTCCTCCAGGCGACTCCTAATGGCCCAGCATGCTGCTGGTGGCTCCTCGCCGTCCTGCCTATTGACCCGCGCTACCAGCTGTCTGTCCTCTCCATGACGTCCCTCCGAGAGCGTCTGGTCAAGATCCAGCACATCCTCACCTACCTGCAAAGTATCCCCGACAATTAAGGGCTTCCTCCCTCCTCCTGGCCAACCTCCCCAAAACCTCTTCAGAACTTTGCAACGACGTTAAAGGTATGGTAAGTGATTTTCGTTGGTTAAAATAAGTGTTAAAATACTCTATATTCTGATAGTACTCATTGTTACAGAGTGTTTGTTCAGTAACAGGAGTGTCTCATGTCTCTCCAGCTCTTTATTAGACAGTACATGCATTTTCAGGACGGGATACCAATTTTATCCAATCAGGATAGAGAACTCAGTCAGGATACAGATTAAACAAGGGAAATTGGAAGTGAAGACACTAAGAAATGAGCAGACAAATGTTTAACCGGAACACTATAAAATTGAAGCTGATAAATTGGTACTCTCTCCTGATTGGCTGAAAGATTGTCACCTACCTGAAAATGTATTTTCTGTTTATTATAGAGCTGGAGAGACGGGGAGACTCCTGTTACTGAACAAACACTCTATAGCAATGATTACTATCAGAATAAAGTGCTTTAACCTTTTAACAAAAACGTTTTGTTTTAACCAAAAATTATCACTTAACCTACCTTTTAAGCCAACCTTCTTTATTTAAAATGTTCGCCAACTTCTGTGTTTACCACCGAATTCCATTAGAAAACACCCGTTTTACAGCTTCCTTCAGCTTTGCTGAGCTCTCCTCAGAGCTGTCCAAGGTACAGATAAAACATTCTTTTCATGTTGGAAAGACATCCATGCAAGAACAGAGAAAAACGCTGAAATGACAACGTGCAACTGATGTTCAACGACACAGAAGAGACACCAGGGAGATGAAAGAAATGCCTCAGGGAACAAAGTGACACCTGTTCTTAGTTCAAAAGCAGCTTGAATATCAGTCGTTTTGCTTCTTTGAGTTGTCTGTGGAACAAGCTGTTTACTTTCATACACATTGACATCCTCAGTTAAATTATCTCTGACAACATTAATTGGAATGAAATGGATGATAAATTAACCTGTTGATGATTTTAATGAGTAGTATCTCCTGTACTGATCCCCAGGGGTGATTGCACCAACAGGGCTTACTGATACAGTAGTTGTGCCGGTTTCACCATTCAGGATAAAGCCTTCTTCTTGGTAATACTGGAGAACTGGACATACAAATATATCTAGTCAGGAGCAAGTGTGAAGTCAAAATCATTTCATACTATCATGGTTGATTTCAGTAGCTTGCACCCATGTTGGAATGGCAAATGCCACCTACATAAGGTGATGATTGGATCTGGCACTTGCAGTCAAGTTAACCCTGGACTTGCCTTCTCATGTTTATTAACATAACTGCAGGAGTATTATATTCTGATAAAACTGTTGCTTTGTGCATGTCAGAAACAGTCTTTATCATGTGGAGTAAACTGGACATCATTTTATTCCGCAGCATTTTATTCAGCACTCATCTAAATGAATCATCAATTGGATTAATTTAATTAAGAAATTGGCTCATGTTACCGCGGTTGACAAAGCACACATCAGATTCTGGATCAGTTTTGGGTTGCATTGTGTCGCAAATAACGTAATTGTCTTTAGTTACCGGTACATAAGGTCTCAGTCCTAACTTTGTATGGCCATCTAGTCTGATCTTGGTGGCCCACTTAATGTGTATTTATTGTTTGTTTTACTATTCACGCTGTTGAATCGTAACTATTTTCTCTCTAATCAAATGAACCATTTAACACAATCACTGCCAGGTATTAATTAATTAATTCATCCGCTGCTGCTAGCGTTTTTACCTTATTTTGACGACCCACGGAGAGGCGCGGAAGCCACGGTATGGACGCAGATTTAAACAAAGGGGGGAGGGTCTCGTCTACCCACCGGAACAAAAACATTTTACCGCGATTGTCCATTCTGTTGTAATCGGCCGTTGAATAAGGCTAGTTTTCACCAAAAAAATAAGAAATCTGAGCTAGATGTGTTTTTTACATCTCATAACATAGGAGTGGACGGAAGTGAATCTTTTTGGGATGACGCCACATCCGTCCATTCCTTCTCTCGCAGTCAAGGGATCATTCATAGGTTGCGGAAGAGTAACCTCTAGCGTGATTTCAATTAAACATTTTATGTAGATCTACGTCAATGGAAGTAAACGGTTGGATTTGAAATTATGTAGATCTACGTCAATGGCAGTGAATGTGTTAAGTAATGGTCGTTATCAAAAGCAAGACATTTCCTGTATAGGCTCGTTCTGCAATGCTGCAGAAGTGCTTGACAGGCAATCGATTGGACATATACAACAATGAGAAGCTGATTGAGAAGTTTAGATTCTCTAGGAGTGAACTTATTTAAGAGAGAGCTGTCACCGGACTTGCAGTTGTGTTAGACGACAATACAGCATTGTCTGTTTTGCAGGCAGCTTGTTCCTGTGCTGGCTCTCGATGTACGTGAAATTGCCTTTCTTTTTCTTAGCGTGGGCATTCACAGGGATGCTCATCGCTAACAAGAGCAGCCATAGTTGAGACTATAGGCTTAAGTTTGGTTGGTGCAACCGATGTGAAGTCTGCTCTAAAGACTAGTCTTAACAAAGACTGACTTTGCAGTCAAGACTAGGCAAAGAAAAGAGTAGTTGGTACATTAAGCCCCTTGTCTTGTTCATGTATGTGGATGATGGTGGAAATTACCACACATGTTCAAGAATAAAGGTGTACAGCATAGCCGTATATTACTTCAGTTGTGGCAATGTTGTAGAGATGAGATGACTTATTTATGATTGTGTTTATTTGTATCATCTCCATTTGAGATATAGTCTGTCCGTTACTCCAATCGTGTAGATGGTCTGTATCTGTGAAATTAAATCCTGACTGCTGAAAGACTTAGAATTAAAGGTGGCTACTGGAAAGGTGATTTGAAGCTGAGGAAGTGGGAGTTTGAAGATGGGGATCCAGAATCCAATCTGGGGAAAATGGTGTAAAAACAACCAAAATAATAGGCAGGCAGGAGAACTATCGATCTTCCTCTAGTGAGCACTGAGCCTCTTTATCAAGCACTTACATGCTGTGAACCATTCACAATGACCCAAGCCAGCCAACAGTGGCAGAACACCTTCCTAGTGAAAGGGACAGGTCCTCATGTCTCAATGCTTTTCCATTTTCGGTTTCTTCCAAACTGTCATAATGTAAGCCAGGGGTCTTCAACAGGGGGTCTGGGACCCCTAGGGGGTTCTCAGAGTTACTACTGGGGGGCCCCCAAATCTTTGTCGGATTTTTTTTATTATTATTAACCACTTGAACACTAGCATCCCTATTCTGAGGGGAACATTAACCGAAAATAGCAGATCTACAAGTTCACAACCTCTCGCGCTGCTATTTTCGGCAAAGAGGTTTGTGTAGGGGGGCAAAAGAGCAGATCAAGTACAAGTTTAAGGGTTTACGTGGTTAATTGTTTGAAAATACACATTAACATGAATCCAACACAGCGCTTGTACATTGATAGTTAACAAGTCTCTAGGAAATCTATGAAAAAGTTTAATCTGTAACACAATTTTATACAATATGTAGTGGGGGTCCCTGCTTAATCTCTCTCTCAGCTAAGGGGTCCTTGGCCTGAAAAACGTTGAAGACCCCTGATGGAAGCCATTTTGTCTCTAATGAACCTAATGTTGGAGGAATAGTAGTGGCCTCAAGATAATATCTTGAGGCACATAATATCTTGAATGCACATATAATGTGCATTGACACTAACTACCGGTCATGACTTGTAATCCAAACTTCCAAAATATATTTTTCTTATCATTTGTTGTAAATGTAGATTGTCTAAAGATAATTTATTGTACATTAAAGCTTGATGACTTTGCAGTGAAAAGGCAGGTATTACAGATTTGAGAGAGCTCTAAACATGTATTAACCATCTGTGTTTGAAGCCAAAAGTTCCAGCTAGCACTTAATCCAATGTTAATAGAAGTAATTTAAGATTTTTCTCTTTTCTTTTTTGTTTTGTTTTAATACTTGCGTGTAAATAATAAATACAAGGGGAACTTGCAATACTATGACAAATCAAAAAGGAAATAAATAATATACTATTGTACTGTACATCAGTTCAGGAAACCAATCTGCTAGTTATATATTTCATTAGAAGGTACTACTTGGAGAACAAAGACACTACAATGGGTGCTTGAGCCAGCGGGTCATTTTTGCCTTATATCATTTTTGAATTATTATATTTAAACAGCACGACTCGTTAGGTTGGTTACCATTCCTGTTGCCATAGAAATGAGTATGTTTTATTTGTTGATTCAGCTCACCTACTTCAGCTCGCAAACTGTTCAGTGTAAAAAAAAAGGACAAATTGAAGACAACGCTGGTTCATGTAAATTATTTGTAAAAAAGAAAAGAGAAAAGAAACCTTTTGCCTACATGTTAAGTTATCAATTTTTAAATAATAAATACTTCTTTTTCAACTTAAGTCTCAATGTATTCATTGTGTAAGAGATGGAATGTAAAGAGTTAAGTAACATGACATGGACATTATGTCATCAGTTTCCTCAGAACAGCATGTTCTGACATTGCTATGCAGCTTGTAACCACTGGGCGGCAGTACTTCCACATTGTTACTATGTAACGAAGGTTTCATAACTCACCCTTTGCCCTCTGCAGTTACTCAATCACTTTTAATTCGAAAAAATAAACACATCTGTTTGATTAACTTATCTTACAACCATTTCAGAAAGCACAGTATCACAGAACAACAAGAAGACAACTCAGTTATGAATGAACCACAGCAGTCTACATTAACACTACTGTTTGCTCCTCCATTCTTGTATTTGAGTGATAAGGTCATCGCGCAGACAGCATCATGAAGAATTCTGTAGGGGGAGACAGAGACGAATGCTGAACCATTATTTAAGATTTTAGCATATTCCAATATCCCTAATTTAACATCGGCATAACCTGCCTGAATTAAATTGCACTCGGAACCAATAAAGATCACAGTGATATATATATAGCTAGTTTTACAATGCTCTTTTCATTCATACCAAGATAATAAAACTGAACGCAAGAAGGGAGTGGGTTATAAATAAAAGCACAGAAAAGTGTATAATTAAATGACAGATTTTTGAATTTAATCAACTTTGAAAGTTAATGCTATTGATTCCTTTTAATGTTCAGCTCAGTGGCCTTGTGGTTAGTGTCCACGCGGAGATTGGGAGGTCAGGGTTCAATCCCCCAGCCGCCGGCCAGGTCGTACCAAAGACTATAAAAGTGGGACCCAATGCCTCCGTGCTTGACACTAAGCATCAATGATTGGATTGGGGGTAAAAGTCCCTGCAACATACTCGAGTCATGTCCAGGGGGTGTACCTGTATATCACGCTGCCTCACGCTACAGAAACAGGAGATAGGCTCCTGCCATATGGGCCACTTACTTTCCTTATAATGTACATACGCTTCTGTGATAGTATCGCAAGAGTTGCTGCACATCTGTCTATACTTGAATCAAAACAGTCAGATTCTTAAAGCTAACTATTGGCCACTGAGCACCTTAGTATGATGTATCAACCACAATGGATTGACCTATCTAAAAATAATAGATAGCCATTGATCTGCCACCTAGTCAATCAGAACATTGCTGTGCTAACTGCTTGTAGCTTGAGGCAGATTAATCAAGGCCATTCAGTCAGTCACTTGTTTCATTTCCCATTCTTCTCTCTGAGATAACTGCTGTGAAAGACGTCTGTGGCTGTAGGAATGAAGCCATTGATTGATCCAGCACTAACACTTAATTCTACACTAACCCACTCTCCTCAAAGCACTGCTGCACGTATATATCCAGGTTAAATAAACCAACCAGACTCATATGAGTCATCATATGAACCCTTGATGTTGAGCTTTGTGATTGAATAACTTTCACAAAAGTTCTATTTCATCGCTTATCGCTGGCTTCAGTGGATGCCTGTTAGCCGTGTGGAGCAGTTTGGCATTCCAGCCGTACAGCTAAACTAGATGGATAAGCCAGCTGTGCAGCCCTGGGGGCTAATTGGAGATAATGTGGGGCACATGCTTATTGATCCCTTCTCAGACTGACACGCCCATTTGTGTGTTTCTGATAATTGTAATTGATTGGATCAATGGGACAAGGCGAAGGGGATCAGAACTCGAGAGTTTACAGGATCACACCAGTCATCCCTCAATGGTCTGCTGCCTGTAATCACTGACACATGATGCACACACATGGTGGTCGTGCAGGTGGGCATGATTGCGCGCGCATGCAAGTGTGTGTGTATGTGTGTTAGCGTGTTGTCATCTGTCCCACTATACATGTGCTGATGAATTATTAATGTCCTCCTTGTGGTCATATGTGTTAGTTTAATTTCTGTAAAACGACGTCCTTGAACCGTCCAGTGGTGGGTGTCATGCCTCAGGCATCCAGGCACGTGTATTGATTGCCTTAATGTGCAACTGATTGGATTGGCCCTTCAAACCAACCCACCTTGACTTCCTATCTCCTGCCTCACACCTTTTTGCGTCATATCACCCCTTGTTGTCTCCCGTTCTGTCTTTCAACCCAACTCTTTCTCTAATTACATTTGTTGACCTTTTCTTCAGTACTCTTCAACTGCTTCAACTTACGTAACCACTTAAACTCTATATACTTAGTTGGCCGGAGTCCCCCAAGGCTCTATAAACAGTCCCCTCCTTTTTTTCCCTGTACACTAAATATCCTGGCCAAAATAGCCAATCTACAAGCTCACAACGCAACATATTGTGAGCTTCTAGATCTGCTATTTTCGCTGAATGTTCACCTCACCCCAGAATAGGGACAATAGGGTTCATGTGGTGAACCCAATGATCTCTCCTCCTGTCCTCTCTCATTCATTCATCCATTAAAAAAACATTCAGGGTATGCCTGGCCCCATTTGTTTCATCTGTTCTCACTCCTTCACTCTGTATTCACACTCTCTTTGACACATGCAGAAGGACCCAGCTTTCTGTCATACGCCCTGGCCCCAGCATCTCCACACCTCTACTCTCGCTTTCTCTCCCTTCCTCCGCCTGTCCCCTCACATTCACTCATATTTTGTCTATCTTAAGATAACTTTGTAAAACACTTTTTGTTTGTCTCCGATAGGCCGAGAGGCACGGCCAAGACTATGTTTTGCACCCTATCTGTCCGTCCATGAGTGTGTGTGTGTGCGTGTGTGTGTGTGTGTGTGTGTGTGTGTGAGAGAGTGTGCATGTGTGTTTGTGTGTGAGCTAATATCCGGCACCGTTGGGCCGTTCGCATTTAAACTGTGCACGCACACTCTCTGGATGCCAGAGCAGAACCTCTGCCTACCTCTGAATTTTTCAGATCGGCCTGTTATAGCGCCACCAGGTGGCCGATGTTTTCAAAACACGTTGTTTGACAGTATTCCTACAGATTTTGTCCAAACATCACGCAAATGAGCACACAGTATCTCTATAGTCATTAAACGAAACAGGTCTTTCAGATTTTTCATATTCCATCCTGATTGGCTAAGATTAGCTTACAAAGTTTGCAGGAGCGCTCCACTTTGAACAAAATGCCTCAAATCATGAAAACGGCGTGAATTGCAGTGACATTTTGCACATACGTTCCCGCTAGGCTGCGTGTTTACCTATAACTGCACGGATCTGTGTAGAACTTTGTATGTGCACTCCCTAGAGGCCAAGGAACAACCTTTGCCCTGCATTTTTCACATCTGCCTTTTATAGCGCCACCAGGAGGCCGACTTCAGATTTAATTCCATCCTGATTGGCGAACATTGCTGGCCCACAATAACCAACCTGACCTGGCGGAGACCTGTGCTCCGAGGAGCACGTTTTCTAGTTTAATCTATATTTACCTTGACTGACTTTTGACTGGCCTTTCATTTAGACTCTTTGTCTGCAAATGACTTTATAACTCTCTGTAATGAAAATATCTATACAGATAAAGATTACTGTAAGTCAATTTTGTCACTGCCTAGTCCCTCTGCTGGTGAATAAGCAACACTCACCTCATTGAACTGTTCAGGGCCAACAGTATAAGACCTTGGTTGTACTGGGCAGCTCCCAGGTGTGAACATGTGTAACTTTCAACCTGGCGTCATTATGGTAAAGAATTTTGTAAACACGCAAACATAGCTGAACTACAAGCTCACAATGCGTCGCATCGTGCCGTTTTGTAAGCTTGTAGATCAGCTGTGCCATATGACAAAATATACCATTTCCCAGTTTACCATTTCCCTCGCTACTGGGCTTTCATCCCCTCATGTCGTGCTCTTTGCCTCACTCTGCGTCTTTGTCATTATCCCAGTCTGCTCACCGTCAAATTCGATGGTGCTGTCCTTATTGAGGTCAATGTCGGCAAGGATCTCCTCCAACTCGCCTTTCTTCAGTTTCTCCCCTAGGAGTACCTTCATAGCTTTGTTCAGCTCATCTAGCGTGATCTTTCCATCACCGTCAGAGTCAAACTGAGAGAGAGAGAGAGAGAGAGAACAAGGATGGAAAGACATGGTGACGGGGACATAGAGAGGAAAGAAAATGTAGAGGGAAAAACAGATAATTAGAGGTGACAAAATACATCAAAGAATTGACAAAGAGAAGAGTCCAGGGTCATGGAAGGCCCGGGCAAAGTCAATACTAAGAGGGGGGAGGTGGGAAGGGTGCGAAGGAACAGACAGACAGATACAGTAGAGGCAGACAGAGGGGTTTAGGCGATCATGGCATGCCAAAACCATTTAATGAAAGATGCCTGCAATTAACACAAGTGTCTAAGTGGCTAAGTGCATCCCTGATAAAAGCTCCAACACGACTAGCAGAGGTCAGAGTATACCGTTCGGGATTGCTGTATTAGGATTGAAGTGACAACTAAGAAAGATATCAAAAAGCAGACAGGCTTCACTAACTTGCTCCTTTCAGAGGAAAACAAAATCCAATTAATTGGCAGTGATTATGAGCATGAGCTGACTGGGAATGCTTAGTGATATCTTGACCTCACTAATGGAATTCTTCATTTGTTTATATAGTAAGACTGCAGTGCAAGCGATACATCTTAATGAGACATATTAAGAAGTGAATGCATTCTTTCTGTCCTGAAGCAGTGTTGCGTGTTTAGTAAATGAGACAACTCCACTGCTTCGCCTTGATTCAATATCAAAGATGACCGCTTTGATTAGCTCTCTTAACGCTTTCGCAAACTGCCTCAAAAGTACATTTCTTGAAAAACTGTTCTCTGCTCAGCACATGATGTGAAACCGAATTTTAAAACTTCTCTTCTCAGGCGATTATGATGTGAAGGCAGCCTCTGAAGAAGTCAGGAATGATTTGCTGTATTTCTGCAAGGTTTGAAGATACAGAATATAATTCCCAATGGTCTTCATTTTCAGTTTGAAAGTGCATTTCGTAGGTGCCAAAGGTGACTTATTGATAAGGCCATGTTGGTGATGTTACCGTTCTCTGGGGTGTGTCATATTATTAGTGAATATTATTAGCAAGTACTATTTCATCCTAGCAAAGTTCACTTTGTACAACGTGTGAAAACTGCAATTTTCTGTCAATAGTTACTTCATTTTCCAGTGATTCCTACGTACCTACCTAATCTACACATTGTCTCTTTTATACATTTGAAATTGAAGGTGTTTTTTTCCCTCACTTTTGTGGTTGTTGTCAGTAACACTGAGTCTGTAATCACTTGAAGATGCACTTCTTAGAGTGCGTGCATATACTTCTTAGCAGTCCGCACAGTATGGTCTCACCTCTCTGAAGGCACTGCGGATCTCTTTCAGCCCAACCATACCAGCTGTCTCACGTAGTATCCTTGGACCCATAAGCTCACAGAAATCGTCAAAGTCCACATGACCGCCCCCTACAGAAGAACATCAGAGAACACACGCACGCACACACACACACACACACGCACACGTGCACGCGCGCACACACACACACACACACACACACACACACACACGCACACGCACACGCACATACATTTCTGTTTGTTTGAATGTTGCTTCTATAAGTGAAAGTACATTATGTACTGTATGCTGTCTTCTTGACCAGGTCCCACTTGAAAAAGTGATGTGATTTTACCCTGGTTAAACAAAGCATAAATAAATATTGTACATAAAAAGTGTTAAACCATTCACACAAACACAGACACACGCACACACACACACACACACACACACACACACACACACACACACACACACACACCTGCACGCACAAAGACTTGCTGCAAGAACAAATTATACTTTAACTAAGCACTTTCTAGGCACCACCATAACTCAAAAATGTGCACATAATAGAAACAAATGCACAGTCAGACACTTATTCATATACAATAGGACCGAGTAGTTTAATCTCAACTAAACGTGTATCTACATGGGCAAAGTCAGATCCATACACACCTGCACTGTGACGACACATACACACCTGCACTGTGACGACACATACACACCTGCACTGTGACGACACATACACACCTGCACTGTGACGACACATACACACCTGCACTGTGACTACACATGCACACCTGCACTGTGACGACACATACATACACACTAGGGCTGTGCGATATGATTTCAAATTAGTTCAAATAATTATTTGCCGCGATTGCGATTAACAAACGTAAAAAAAATAAGTATTGTGAAAATGATGCTGAGATGCGCCGTGAGCTTATAGATCGGCTATTTTCACTATTTTTGTACACCACCATTGCACAACAAAGTATAATACAGGGTTAAGTGGTTAATCAGACTAATAGATCTAGTCTATTATAAACAACAATCTATTAGATACATTTTTCGTGTCGATTCGCTGGCATATATATATATATATATATATATATATATATACGAAAAAAGTGTTTTAAAAAAGCTTCTCGATTGAATTCGGTTATTGGTTCTAAATATCGGTTTCCATATTTAAACACATACACACACACACACACACGCGCGCAGGTGTACTCACTGAACGATACTTGCTGAACGATCTCAATGAGTTCCATCTCAGTGGGCATGTATCCCATGGTTCTCATACTGTCTGCTATATCCGTGTAAACGATGAATCCGTCACAGTCATAGTCAAACTCCTTAAAGGCGAACCGCAGTTCTGAAATTCATTAGAGCACACACGCACGCACACACACACACACACACACACACACACACACACACACACACACACACACACACACACACACACACGTGTGTTTGTATATGCTTGTGAGGCCATCAACATTTTAGGGCGGCAAAACATAGAAGTACACGCACACACACACACACACACATGCACGCACGCACGCACGCACACACACACACACCGAAAGTTGAGCGGCTGTAATCCAAGTTCTGAGTTTTTAACTGCCTTTGTCATTGGCAAAAAAGAAACTGTTTGAAGACAAAATGTGTAAAAAGTGCTGTGCTGGCCCGTCATGAAGGACAGGAAGCTTGTGAAATATCAACACAATGCAAAGAACCTGTGATTTATTATGCTCCATAACAGTTATTACCCAAATGAGGGCTTACCATCCAACTCCTCTGACGTCAGCTCTCGTTCCTGTGCAAGAAAGAGTGGGAGAGAGAGAACAAAGGGGAGACGAGAGAAAGAGAGATAGAGATAGAGAGGGCAGCGTTGGAGAGAGACAGAGGGAGAAAGACCAAGAAGATTAATAACTGAAACCCTCTATACTCAAGTCAAACGGAACTGAGTTAAAACTGTACTTGGTACGCTCTTTTATCAAATCTCTTCGCCAAAAATAGCCGATCTGCGAGCGCACAAGACATCGCAACGCATTGTGAGCTTGTAGATCTGCTACTTTTGGCAAACGTTCCCCCCAGAATAGGGGGGTTCAAGTGGATATGAGAATGTCTGGGGATTAGTTGTAAAATCATGCAGTCTTTTAAAACACTCAGTTTTTTAGTTTTTTACTGCAGCATTAGAATAACATGCGTATCTTGTCAACACTGCAGCGTGCTGGCAGCGAGCTGTAATGGATTTTCACCCAACTACATGCTTCTCTAATTTGCACAATGACATAATACTACAGTACACACACCCACCCACCTACACATACACACACACACACACACACACACACACACACACACACACACACACACACACACACACACACATGCGCGCACGCACACGCACACATTGCAGCTGCAGCATCCACGGGGAGACAAGAGCTTAAGGATTGGGGGGTTTCATTGTGTATACATGCACAAACACACACACACACACACACACACACACACACACACACACACACACACACACACACACACACACACACACAAATACAGTATATCCTCTCAGATTATTAATATATAACCTAATGCACTGTTTGGCACCAATGCTCAGGGTGACTTTGCGACGGTTACATGTCTCTCTATCTCTCTCTCCCATCACCATTTCAAGTGTGCTCAGAGAGGTTGAGGTGAAGCTGAGAGCTTGGAAGTAAATGTTTAGATATTGCAGTAAATGTAATGGATCTGAGGGACGGAGGAGCTCTAGTGGATGAAAACAGATTAACAGAAACGTATTACAATTGGGCTGGAGACAGTCACCGGGGAGAAACACACTGACAGAGCCTGTTTAGCTTGACCAGGATCCCCCCGGTGGTCTATACTACACCAAATCTCTTTGGCAAACCGTGACACGTTGTGAGCTTGTAGATCTGCTTTTTTCTTCGAATGTTCGCCTACACCCGACAGCAGTGGTTTTCAAAGTGGGGTCCGGGGACCCCCAGGGGTCCAGGGGGTCCCCAGCAAAAGTAGTTAATTTAGCATCACAATCATTTTAAGCACTTTATCCATTTATACATTGGCTATTCAGATCTACAAGCTCGCAGCGCGGCACGAAGTAACAGTGATCTGCTATTTTTTTTAAATATTAGAAAAATATAAAAAATGTTCGAGAGTTGTAGATAGGAAGGATAGAAGGGAAACCGGTCTGTAGTTCTTGACTTCAGAGGGGTCAACTGTCTGTCTGTCTGTCTGTCTGTCTGTCTGTCTTCCATTTTCATATCTCGAGAATGGTTTCATCCGATAGACTTCATATGGGTGCGTTGCCGAGGCTGCCTGGAGCCCAGGCAGTTTCATAAACTAGCCTTGGATCAGGACGGTCATCGGTCATAATGATATAGTCTTGTATCAAGGCTATTTCATTACCATGCTGCCCCTGATGTCTGTGTTATCAGAAAATAGTTTCTGATAGCATTTTAGGCTAGTTTAAAAGTTCATTAACAATATACAGAAGCAGAAATGACAGGGTGAACTCAACATAGTCTAATTTATTTAATTGTCAAGTACTATGGGCAATTTAAAAAAAACATCAGTACACAACTTGGACAGTGCAGAATAGACATCGTGGCCATCAGCGTGGGCACTCGCTTGGCTTATGCACCTCACTTGTTTATGCCGCACAGCACGGGGCTCAAGCCCCCTTCTGTCGGCGCGCCTGCCTTGTTTTCAAGTGATGTAAAAACTCATCATAATCCAAATGTTATAAGAAACTGTTTTTGTTGTACTATATACTGTAGGTGAAATAGATTCACGATAGAGAACTGACGGTTTCCCTTTGGAGCTGGTTATTTTGATCTGGGTCGTGAAACTGCCTGGGCTGTATATCAACCAAGGCCATATATCTGCCTGAGGTCCAGATCTGCATTTATAATGTATTTTCAGAAAATACGAAGGGGGCAAAAAAGGTAACGACTTAAGCCCAATCCTATTTCAGAAACAGTGAAAATAGCTCATCCACAAGCTCACAATGCCTCCTTGCAATGCGACAAGTAGTGAGCTTATGGATCTGATATTTTCACAATTTTTTTAAAACAAAAGAAAAGAAAATGTTTGAAAATGTTTTCCTATAATGGCAACGTAACTTTGAAATCGGCTAATGAATAGCAGACAAGAAAATAAGTCTATAATGTGTGTTACACGTGTCTGTAACATGCGTGTCACAGTCATGTCACGTGTAGATGGTAGGCAAGGATTGAGATCGCCGATCTAAAATCTGATTATTCTGCAAAATTGGTCAGAGTTGTAGAAAATATTCATAGAAGAAATTCATATGATGTTAAATGCGAACTATGATTGAAGTAGCCATCCCCTGGGACTCCAAATAATGCCCCTGTCTATAGCAAGGGAGCACAGTTTGGAGTGTGAAGTCGATCGGATGAGCAGTTTTCAAAAACGCTGCAAGAAGCACTTCGGGGGCCAAACAATCTGGCCACTCCAAACGGCCAGACACTCTGAATCGCCATGCCCCGAACGGGCACTGCAATAGTCTATACTCTACTCTAACAATAGAGTGACACAGTTTGTAGTCCTAAATGCCAGTTTGTGATTATGGGTCCTCCTAAGGACATATTAGATCTGTAGTGAGTTTTACGTTTTGTTCTGCAACATAAACTACAGCATTTAACATGGCAACACGATACGATACGATAGATACGATACTACTGTACATTTTTAAGCTGTTAAGTGCTCTTTAAAACGTATTATGAATTGCCTGTGTGGTAATTTTTTTAATAAAAAGTGTGATGATTTGTGGAGATTATCTTAATGAACAAAATGTGTTATGCGTCTCCAGATTCCCACTGCTTAGATAGGATTAATACAGAGCCAAGCCTCTCAGTAAAGCAACTGAGCCTGACATGATACAATACCAAGACATCTTTTAACACAAAGATGCAATGAGCCTGGAAGCCTTAAAGGCATAGTTCACCCAATAAAAACAATTTTTAATTCCAACCCATTAAGGTCTTAATGGGTTAAAGGGGTAGTTCACCCCCAAAATGACTTTTTTCTATCGATTAGTCACCCCATGGAGACTTGAATTCATGGATATTGTTTTGTTTTTGTCGCAAAGCCAATAATTTGATGACCAGCGGACCGGTAGGCAACGGTTCCGGAACCGCTGCCGGTCATCAAATTATTGGCTTAAGAATGCAGCAAAAAAAAAAGAAAATAATCAATGTCCATTAGTCTCCATGTGGTGACTAATCGATAGAAAAAAATGGTCATTTTGGGGGTGAACTATCCCTTTAAGCCTGGCACACAAACAGCATTCATCAAAAGAAAAGCCACATCAAGAATCAGACATGCAAGCAATGTGCAATTGCTCCTTTTCCCTAAATGAAACAAGTAAGATTAATTAAAACATCAGTATTCCAACTTACATTTCAAAAGCTAGATGCAAAATGTTGGCAACAAAGTAATTTCATTAATATGCAAGACTTAGTTATTTTCCATTGAACATAATTAGCATTCATGGTCTTCCATAACTTGAAACACACAGGATAAGTCATATACAGTATGCAGGAACATTTTCTAATTATTATTCACTCCAACACTGATAATGTATACTGTAACGAGCATAGGGTTGGAAATGCTGGAACTCCATTAACCCAAAAGTCAACTCATTGCATGGTTACTGTGGCAAAAATAATAAGATTGCCATGATTTATTTCTTTATGTCTTTAACCCATTAAAACCGAGAAAGCCTCTGTGTCGTTTTAGATTTTAACCACTTTAACCATTATTTTATTTTTACTTGAGCTATTCAAAAATAGCAGATCTACAAGCTCATAGTGAGTCACTTTGTGCCACGCTATGAGCTTGTAGATCTGCTATTTTTGAAAAATCATGAAAATGTTGGCAAATCTTTGAATATATATATATATATATTTATATATTTTTTCTTTTTTTTTTAAAGCAAACATTTTTAACTCAAATCTTTGCTTCTGGGGCTCCCTGGAACAAAATATTTTGAGATGGGGGTTGGCGGCCAAATACATATCATTTTGGGGATCTGTGACATGAAAAAGAACCACTAATATAGCAACATAAGTTTTTCATAAAACTGTAAGTTTTTAGAAGGTGTTTTTAGAAACGGCCTCAGGCCTTACTGGTTTAATACACTCAAAATAAAAGAACAGCTTTTGCGCAGAGCCCACCACCCCGGCCTGTTTACTCTGCAGAGAATCCAGCATACAAGGGCGCATTTAGACAGTAACAAGGTCAACACATTAATTGGATTTTTTTCTTCCCCTCCACCCTTAAAGGGTTAGGCAGCATGTCATTGCAGTCTCAAATGATTAGTCAATCTGTTCCCATTAACAGTTAATTTCATTCTGTCTGCTTTCACTTGGGGCATTGAGCAGTCTGGTGCCTCGTAAGCAAGATACTTGCAAACCCAAGAGATACAGTAGTACCGGTAAATGGACGCTGCAAACACTCACAAATGGAGTTCAGATTGGAAACATTCTGACACGCAGATGCACATAGAAACACGCACATGCTTATTGTGCTTGTGTACTGATTAGGACAATCCATTGTGCTTCATATCCACCCCCCTGGTGTTGCAATAATTATCTGACATAAAAATATAGCAACTTTGGGTATTTGTCTCTCCCTCCATGTCCCATTGGAACTAATGAGGGATGACTGAAGCGTGCTAAGGGGGTTATTAATACTTGTGTCAGAGCAGAGATTAGGAATGCTGTAGGGTGGAGTAACTCACTATAATAGGCTCAGGGCAGCAGCCCAAACAGACCGGGCCGCGTCATATGGTACTATGGTACTATATGACGCAGACAGGTCTTTTTTTACCTCGCTGGGACTGGTGAATTAAAGTCACATCAGATCACCCAGTTCAGTGCAATGTAGAGCAGTCTGCCATGACTGCTAAGGACGTGCCACGGAAAGTAGAGTAGGACACGGCATCACAGGCGGCACATCACAGGGGACTCTCTAAAAAAACAGGTGTTTCACCTGGATGGGCAGAGTTTTGCAGGACAATGCAGGCCATGTCAACTCAATGCAAAGTTTGGCATGAAAAACAAGGCAGGCACGCCGACACAAGTGGACTTAAGCCCCATGAGGTGCAATGGCCACGCTGTCCAAAAAATAGAAATTGCACATACTTGACAATGTAAGTAAATGAGACAACATCTAGAATTGATCTAGAAATGTTGATATTAAATGTGTTTTGGGCGTTCAGAAACATTAGCATTCAAGTATCCGTTGTTTGCAGGAGAAGGAGCAAAAATCATAACCCTAACCCTAACCCAAAATGACATTTTTTTCTATCGATTAGTCACCCCATGGAGACTTGAATTCATGGATATTATTTTGTTTTTGTGGCATTCCTAGGCCAATTATTTGATGACCGGCAGCGGTTTCGGTGTCTCATCCGGAACCGCTGCCTTCCGGTCCGCTGGTCATCAAATTATTGGCTTAGGAATGCCACAAAAACAAAAGAATATCCATGAATTCAAGTCTCCATGGGGGTGATAATCAATCGAAAAAAGTCACCCCGAGGTTTAAACATTAGGTTAATAAACAACTTTTTGGGTTACGGTTTAGCTAGCTATCCAAAGACTGTCAAGACAAGCTGATCCTAGCTGACAGGAACGCTCATCAGGCACGCAGCACTGTGTGTGCCACAGGGTGTAAGACACCGCCCCTGGATGAGGTACTCCATAGATCACAATCGTATAATGCAGTGGCGCAGGCAGCCAGCCGGTCACACAAGGTAAAGGTAGAACAGGAACAGTTTGCACCAATGTTCACTTCTTATAAAGTGCATTAACCCATTCAATCCGGGAACGCATCTCAATTATTTGCTTCTGGGGGTCCCTGGAACAAAATATTTTACAAATGTTCGCTTAAAAATATATATATTCCAAGATTTGCCAAAATGTTGCGATTTTTCCAAAAATAGCAGATCTGCAAGCTCATAGCACGGCACTCTGTGCCGCGCAATGAGCTTGTATATCTGCTACTTTTTAAATAGCCAAAGAAATCTAAAATGGCACAGAAACTTTCCCGGTCTAAATGGGTTAATTGATGAAAGGCACCCATATCTACGGTATATATAATCATGCTTTTTGTTTTCGTCTGAGGCTTAATGCTAATCCTGTGGGTTCATTTGATGTTTTCCTTTTTTCTTTGCTGACCCATTTAGAAATGCCCGTGGCTCTGCTTTACAATAAGTTGGACAGCACCCAGGATGAAAAGGATTCATTATACATTGCTTCCTAAGAGCTTGTCTCTTATGTGACTAGGCTGTATAGGATTATATTAACCAGGGAATCTATTAGCAGTGTTCGGTACTATCTATACAGCCTCAGATAGATGTGTGTAAAAAGCCAGTGATGTACTGCTAGGCCAGTCAACGACACATAGTCAATGTGCAAAAGACACAAGGGATGCTAAGTAGTAACCTTGAGCGTGGGTGTGTGTTACGTAAATCTCTTGTCTCTACTTGGAGCACTAGAACTAGTCTTAAGAACTGGCCAAACAAAAGTTTGAATTTATGTCAGTGTCTGATTAAAGTCGTTTTCAAACCTTGTGCTTTGAGGGCAAGGCAATGATTATGTAAGGCAGAGCAACACCTGAGCCAAAGGATTTAAGTGCCAGAACAGATGAATACTCAGAGTTTTCATCCGGTGTGTCTGCGTGGGTTGAGTCAAGCTAGCCGGTTCATCTTTGTAGTCATAGAAAAGATAGAAGAATGGATTTCATCTTCAAAGTCAGTGTGTCCCCGTACCTTTCCCCCTGTTGCTGGTAATATTTTTGGGCACTGTCGTCTAAGCTGGTGGATTCACTCTGAATGGAGCGGTCTGATTATGGTGCACTGACGCTGTTGATGATGCTGTTATGGTTTGTGCCTAAAAATGTCACTAGGCCGATATGACATAATCATTGCCCTATTCTGGGCGCCGCCTTACCCATTATCCCTAAACTTCTTTGCCATTTTTTTACTATTTTGAAAAACATTTTCAAATAGTTCCACTAGCAGATCTACATCGACACGTTGTGAGCTTGTAGATTGGCTTTTTGAACTATTTGAAAATGTTTTTCAAAATAGTAAAAAATGGCAAACAAGTTTAGGGATAATGGGTAAGGCGGCGCCCAGAATAGGGCCATAGCCTGTAGCTGCTGTTGTCACTCTTTAGGCTGCAGCTCTGTCAGACTGAATGAATCCATACTGTTCTCATACATATTTTAACCACGGCTATATGGTGTTCCTTCAGGATAAATAATTGTGTGTGTGATGTCACATTGTTTTAAGGCTGGTCTGAAACTTTTAGGTATGTAGAGAATTAAAGTGGTTGGTTTGATACAAATACTCATTAGTCCTCATTAGATTTTTTTTTTAAAAGTTTGACATTGTTGATTTATTTTTCATTCAGCAATATACTGAAGATATTAGGCCTATTCTACTATTTACTGTACATTACCTAGCACAGTGGCAGGCACCGACAGCATTTTTGGATTAAAACTTTGGTTACCTGCCTAATTCCTCCCATATCACTGATAAAAAATAGAAGTGGGAATTCGATGTTCTTTTTCGGTGCTCTTTGATGTTCTTTTTCCCCACTAAATAGAATGACTTTGTACTTATAAGGAAAGCAGTGAGCAAGCATAAAATCAAAGACCTCATTCATCGCCCACCCCGTTCCTGTTCCTCCATGACGTAGGTGTTTGGGCGTAGCGGCCAGAACACCTACGTTGCACCGCCGATCCAACCAATATGTCTGAGTCATAGTGTTGAGGGCGATGCCAGGCCGTCTCTCACTCCGATACTTACAAGATGCTGCCAGTCACCGCCTGTGACGTCAATCGTCTATGATGTATCTATAATGTATTTGGGCAAGGTCTCAGCTGATCCGAGGCCCATTGAATGCCATTATAAAATTTAAATGAACAGTGTTGCTAGATTTGGCAAGGGAAACAAGCGGCGTGGCCTAGGAAAACAACACTGTACGATGGGCCACACCCACCCACGGTGGGTGTGGCCAGGAATAAGGTAAATTGATGGCTAGCCTCCTATAGAGCCATGTCACAAAGTGGCAATTAGGGGGTTCAAGCAACACAGACTAAACCAGGGGTATCAAATCATTGTAGGTCACGAGTCGGACACTGGGTAAAAAACATCTTCATGGGGGGGCGGACCAGATGTGCATGAACAGAACAAACATGCCTGTGCTCCTACAGCTTCCATTTCCTGCACCCTGCTTGTGTCTCTCTGATAAAACTAAAAAATGTTTCACCTCACAAATTCCATTTCTTGAAGAATATTGCCTAGAAAGCATATTGCTTTTATTAATTGTTAGGTGTCAACCTAACAACAGCACGTTGGCAAAAGCACGAGCTCTATGCTACTGTACATTACACAATATATACCCTGAAGAAGACCTATTACTGTGTCGAAACGTTGGTAAAATAATTTAAAAAAAGTTATTGCATCGTGGCTACGAGCTGTGCAACCTCTTTGCTTTGAAACAGTTTTATCTCCCGTGGTCAGCGCCTCCTCACTACTGGTGTGTGCTCCTGTTCCATTGTTTGCCTGACGTCACACGAGCGCACACACAAAATCTATCAGAGAGAGACCCACGCAAAGGCATGAAAACCCTGCAGTCATGAAAATGCTTGCATAAAGCTGTCTGAACAGAAATATGCAAACGCATTAGTTTCATCAGGTTTATAAAGCACTGCCTGATACTGCTTTTATAGATTGTGAAACCGGCCACACCTGCAACAGCCCAACTACACGGTTCGCTATGAAAGGATAGAAACACCATTAAATTAAACATCCATTTGAATATATAACTTGTGCCGGCTCCACCACTCATTATACCTGTCAATGAGGAGAACGGCAAAGAAGAAGTGCAATTTCACAGAATTTGTTGCATAGGCACAGCACGAGAACAGCTGTGATTATGCATGGCCATTTCACACTGTGAATATTTATAGCTCCCATGCCATTAATCACGCTGAATGAAGAGAAGACTTTTCGGCCATGATATTTGAGCGGAATGTGCTGAGTTGCTCTGAAATGATTTGTAAGACATGTTGTCGTAATATTCCGTAATAACAAGTTGGTTGGGGCCTTGCATGTTAATATTAATATCACCTCATTGAGGCACTGGACAGACTGGGGAGGGAGGGGCAGGTGGGGTTGTTCCCACAACAAACTGTAAGGCAGGGAGAGAGCGGCCTGAGAGCGGCTGTCCTACAGATATATAGATGGTCATGAATATTGCTTTCTTCTTCCCAAAAATCCCCCCGTGGGCTGCCAGTTTGACATCCCTGGTCTAGACTGTTGACAGTTTCAGACACCTGTATTAAAGATAACACATGTTTTATCATGATTGGACAGACTCTCAGTCATTTAAGGCCAAATTTGCTGCAGGCCAATAAATTCGGTCAATTTTTCAAAAACATTTTGGGGACTGGGGACATGTTTCAATAATAATGATGTTTGGACAACCTGCCATTGATTTTACTTAAAATGTTGCCAAAACAAATCAGTATATTCTTCTCCACTCCCCTGTTAAATTGAAGGTTTTGATGGTGGTTTGACCTATTTGATGGAGGCTGAACTATTATATTATTATTGTATGTCACATTTTGATGCAACAATTGTTAAATATTGATGGATATTGATGAATATTGAAGATGTCAGTTGACTTAAAGTTTCATATAATCACTTTCTCTGCCCAGTACTCAACCCTGGCAGTTGCTACCCTAGCTGTTAGAACAAGCTCATTTTCAGCTGTACTGCCCCAGATATCTCATGATGCCCCGTGGCCATCTTGGCAGGCAGACGGATTTGTGTAGCGTAATGGGAGCTGACCCCTAATGTCCAGACACTGTGTCACTTGTGAAGTGGAGTCACCGGAGTCACTTCCCAACGAGGATAATTTTTCTGAGTGCAACTGGTGGATAAATCTACAGGAGACTCTCCTGAAGATTAGATGAAAAATTGTAGCATCAATCTACTCTGGCATTTTCCAATATTATCATGTCATGATTCATTCCTATGTTGCCAGCCCATTTTGGATCGAAAGGTACTCCATTTCCTATCAGCTCGTGATAGCACACCAGGTGCCAATACAGTAGCAGTACCACACTTTATCACTGCCCACAGTTGCAGCGTACGTAGCACAACTACAAAGTAGGGCAGTGGAGAAGTCCCCTGGGAGCAGACTGAGCGGCCATGAGCCCAACACTGTACACGCTAACGAAGGGCTGTATTGAGGTTGGAACCACTTGTTTTAACTTGCGAAACCAAGCAGTACGCGAAGTAAAGCTTTGAGCGGTAGCTGACCTGTCCGAAGAGTTTGTTGAGATAGGAGACTTGAGCAGCAGCCACGGCTGAGCTGTGGCTGAGCTTACGGCGTGGCTGGCCCTCCACGCTGCCACTGCTCTTCAGAGCTGGTTTGGCCGGGCTGGCCGGTGCTCTTGTGCTGTAAAAGTGCATTTAGAGCAAAGAGAGTTTAGCTCATCAAGGCTTGACCAGGTCCATCATCTTCACAACATGCCAGTTAAGTGCCTTGTTATTGGTGATATTCTTAGAATGTACCATAACCCCCCCCCCCCCCCCCCACACACACACACACACACACACACACACACACACACACACACACACACACACACACACACACACACACACACACACACACACACGCCTCCTCCCTCCTTTGTAATGATTGCCAAGCCTGAGTGGTGTAATTGATGAAAGCAATGAGGCTCAAAGAAAGCGATCCAAACAGGTTACCTCAGCTATTACTTCAAGGGAGATAAATGATGTGAGCATTTTAAGCAAACAGGCTTATTGCTGAGGTCTATTCTCAACCAATCAATGACACTGACTGTATACTGTACCAACAAAAAAAAGAAGCTAATTCCCCTAATTCTGCATATCTGAATCAGGCCTGATTAAACGCAGTTAGAAATGCAGTTACCCGAATTTCTGTACGAGGGTGATCGCAGCGGCCTTGTTCTTGAATCTTCCAGCAGGGGCGGCGGCTAGTTGCGGTGCCCCCCTCCCCACTGGCGGTCCTCCCCTCCCCGCCGGTTTGGGCGACAAGCTTGAAGAGAGAGGTTCTAATCAGTTCAAATGATTTAACCACATGAACCCTAGCATCCCTATTCTGAGCTTGTAGCATAAGAGCATAAGATAGTGGTTCTCAACCTGTGGGTCAGGACCCCCAGGGGGTTCCCCACATGATTTTTCTTTGGGGGGAGGTCCCCAGATGACAGTGACAATTTAAGGACTTTTAAGACCTTTTTAAAACATGAAAAAAAATCAGGAAAGAAAAAGACCATTGCTGCATCGTAATCAACAAACTATACTATAAAAACTGGTCAAACATTGGCCAAATTATCAAATGATATAAGAAAGAGGCAAAAAAATTAAAATAGATGATCTTCAAGCTCACAAGGCCTCGCAAGGCGAGGCGTTGTGAGCTTGTAGATCTTCTATTTTCACGATATTTATCTGTGGAACCGAGTCAAACTAAATGTAATGCCTCAACTCCAGCATTCAAATATGATTATTTTTGGGGGGGGGGTCACAGCCTGTAAAGGTTGAGAACCACTGTCATAAGAGGCAAACATTCATCAAAAGTAGACAAACATTCCCTGATAATAATTCAATTTCAATTCAATTCAATTCAATTCAATTCAATTCAATTCAATTCAATTCAATTCAATTCAATTCAATTCAATTCAATTCAATTCAATTCAATTCAATTCAATTCAAACTTTATTCCAGACACTCAGGGGGTCCATAGAGTACTATACAAATAATAGACAAAACACATAGAATAAATTAAACAGTAAAATCATAAATAGAGGCTGACTCTCCAGTGTTTACGCAGCCTGGACGAGTACCGGAGCAGAGACAGCTCCCCCCAGGATTAACTATATCCTCGATTCGTCAATAATACTGTTCCGGGACTCACCCAGGCGAGACATGAATCCATACATGTGCCTTAAGAGAGCCTCACATGTATGGATTCCACAAGTTACAAACAGGTGACTGGCACTATGCCATATAGGGACTTTAAGTAGAATCCTCAGGGCATCATTGTAGGCCACTTTAAGCCTCTGCATGCTCTTTCTTGTTCTTGCACCACAAGCTGTATTAGGGCGTAGCAGTGGTGGCCATTTTGTGCTGCCACAGATAGAAAACCCATTCATTTTCTCAAAGAGATTTCCGAAAATAGTCATATAAATTATATTAAGCCTGGAACCATAAATAATAATTTAATTGTGTCAAAAAATATTTGTATATTTTTTATATATTACATACTATATTTAATAAATAGCTTTTTTTGCGGTTTTCAAATTTGTTTTGACACAGAATCAAATGTTTTATGGTCATGATTCACAAGGAGCCTGGATGGCTTGGTTCCAGGCTTAGACTAATAATATACTAATATATTTTCGGAAATCTCTATGGGAAAATGTAATGGGGTTTCTATCTGTGGCACCACAAAATGGCCACCACTGCTATGCCCTATACATGGGAGTGCAAAGTGCTTTAAAAAGTGCACACTTGACAGGACCTGAACACATACTGAACCTGTGAAGCAGCATATTAGCCTGGGCATAAAGTTTGCGGCACTGTCCATCAGTGAAAATGTGGCCAAGGTACTTGATTCCTGGCATAAAGAAAGACGACTGTCACATAAGTGAAAAGTTGGGAAGACAAATTTCTTGTCCTCGTGGCTTCTCACTATCATGACACTACTCTTTTTTGCATTGTAAATTATGTCATGAACGTTGCCATAATTTGAGCACACTTTCAATAGCTGCTGTAACCCTCCACTGTATGAACGACCAGGTCGTCAGCATATATAAGGTGATTGATGATTGAGTTTCCTATAAGACAGCCCGTATTGCACTTATTTAATTCACTAGATAGATCAACCATGTAGACGTTGAATAAACTAAAAGACAAGATCCCACCTTGCCAAACACCATTGCTGACTGGAAAATGGGCAGACGTAACATTACCCCATTTAACCCCCATTTTCTGATTTGTGTACCAAAACACCAGTAAACGCACAATGTGCTTTGGAATGCCTCTATCAAGCAGCTTCTGAAACATTTTGGAGTGGTTAATCCTATCAATAAAAATAATATAAATAACCGATATACAAACTCATAATGCATTGCAATGCGATGCATTGTGAACTTGTAGATCGGCAAAGAGATTTGTAGAAATTATTCTTTCTTTTTAGCATTTTAGCATACTACTGAAATCAACACAACCTTCCTGTCATATCAGAAATCTGACATGTGTGTGTGTGTGTGTGTGTGTGTGTGTGCGTGTGTGCGTGTGTGCGTGTGTGCGCGTGCGTGCGTGCGTGCGTGCGTGCGTGCGTGCGTGTGCGTGCGTATGAGTAATATGTTTTCTGTGTTCTTTTCACAGCTGGACAGACTGTATAGAGCACAATATGCTAACTTCTATTGAACTGTGATCAATGGCTTCAGGTATGCTCTTAACATAACATTTGACGGACCAAATAATTACATTTTCATTGATTTTCTATATTTACAGTATGCTTGTTCTAAAGTCCAATTGTGTAATATCACAAATTAGCTACAGTAGGTCTATGCAAATATACCCGACCAATATTCCGCTTGTCTGTGTGGAATGGAGTTGAGTGGGGAAGAGGTTATGATAGTTTGAGTATGGAATCTTTTTTCTATGGAAAACTCAAAAAAGTGTCCTTGTATGGAAAGTAAGAGTATTACTGTAACCTTCATGGCCTAACTTAATTACATATGTGACAATGGCAAAACTGGGACCAGAAATATACATGACATGTGTGTGTTTACTGTTTACTATTTAAGTTATCCTCTCATCTATGACCATTGCTAGGGTATCACTAACCTGCCAGGGGAGGTTGGGCTACTGCTACCTCCCTTCGAACCTCTCCCAGTCATGACGGCTGGAAGGAAAAGAAAGGTCGTTAACTTAGCACTCAGTATTTTATTGTGTATGGGCTGGGGACTGGACCCTGTTTACAGCGGCCACCTAGACAGGTAAGAACAGCTGAAAGTAATCACGTTAATTTCGGGTGAGTTCCATTTAGGTGTTCCTGTGTGCCAGATTGTACATTAGCTCTCAATGCTGGCACATAGAAATACACCCACTAACGTTATTAACCATCAGCTGTGTTTACGACCCGTCAAGTTAGGTTAGGACTTTGACAGGGGCCATTTTTGAATTGCAGTCCCTGCATAATAGTCAAACATTCAGCGAAAATAGGCAGATCTACAAGCTCACAACACGTCGCAACGTGATACGTTATGAACTTGTAGATCGGCTATATTTGCTGAAGAGATCTGGTATGCAGGGGAAAAGGGATAGACTCCTGGGGGACCCTGGTCAATGAAGTATGTAGGGTTTAAGTGGTTAAGACCCAAAGAGCCAACGAGAGTGGGTGAAAAGACAGGCAAGGCAAGCTAAGATAAATTGAAAGAGAGTGAGGAAAGGAAGGGGGTTTTGAGAGATAGGGTGAAAGAGAGAGGGTGAAAGAAAGAGAGATGGAGTGTACAACAATCACAGACATGTGGGAGTTTGTGAGATGAATCAAGACTCATGGGTGTCTATTTGAGTGATGCATTAATGGTTGGTCATGGTCCTTTCCTGTTCCAGGCGTCAGGCCTGGATGACGAATAGCTATACATGGCAGCAACACAAATTAAGCACAATACCCAGCGCCGTCATATCACGTTCCATAAACACGACTCTAATGCCCCTTCCAAGGCAAGACAAATAGTCTGGGTTCACCTTCAGCGGTCACCATGCGCATGCAGGCTGCGTGTGCAGACCATGAGAGCCCTAATGAGAAGAGACATGAAGACGAGCGAGAGATCTAAATTACAATCAACAGTCTAATGTGCTTCTCTACCAAATCATACCCCGCCCCAATCTTACTGGGTTGAACAAAACAGCCCATTACGCAGAACGGATTGCCTGCCTGTCACGCTTCCACACGAGCACCATGCATATGATATATGTGCTGATAGCGACACACGCTCAAACATGTTAACCGTACCGGGTGAAAGAGAATTTCTTCTTCTTTTTTCTTTTTTTTTTACCAAGCTACACATGCTGCACGTGTTCCTGAAAACGAATAAATGTTTTTGAAAGATGTAAAGTGTCTATAGAAGAGAATGAATGCATCACGTGCATAACAAAAAACCATGGCACAGTGCACTACACACATCATCTCTGCGCATTACAGTGCTCAAGGTTTCATTCGCATAAAAACACTTTGTGCCTTTAGACAGGCACACACATATCCACATCAAATCCACCCACACACACGAAAACATGGGGCATGCTCATACAGTACATGCACGCACGCACGCACGCAGACACATTCTGTTTGTATTATACGCAAATAAACAGAGATATTTCCACCTCTATATAGACATGGTGTCAGATTGTTTGCCTCAATAATTGCTGTCACCCTCAGTGATAAACACGCACGCACGCACGCACACACACACACACATACACACACACACACACACACACACACACACACACACACACACACACACACACACACACACACACACACACACACACACACACACACACACACACACACACACACACACACACACACACCAACACACACTGCTGTAAGTCACAAAGCTGATATGAGCCATTTTGGATCTTAATCACACACATTTAAATCATTAAATGAGGGGCCAGGGGGACTTTGCTCAAAACCAACACAGCTAAAGCAGATAATGATATGCAGGGGAAATTGCAGTGTTCTCTCCATACTTGAATGGTCATGGCAAAGAACTATAGGGCGACCCCTCGTATGGAATAACTAAACTCATTTCAAAAGTGCCTGTCGAGTGAAGAACACTGTTAAATATTCTTTATCTACCACAAACCCATGGACACATGCATGTGCACTGACATTCACACTCGCACACAGTGGCCTCACATTGTCCTCTATTCTCCATCTGTTTTTGTAATCTTTCTATTTGCTTGCCATCCAGTCACAAAACAATCAATCCCAAAGGGCCGGCCGAGACCAGCCTGTGTCTGATCCATAAAACAATGGGTAATGCATTGGCACCAGGTCCATCCACATCTAACGCCCTCACTAGCGCCACCACCTCCTAACCCCTACACCCCCTCTAGTGATTTTATGTCACAGCTCTGAAATGAGACTGTCACGTTCAGTATCAGTGGTGATAGGAGGGAATGGAAGGTGAGAATTAGATTTTTTTTCCCTTCTCGTTCACAGCCAGGGCATCTTTTCCTCTCTGTGTTCTTTCTTGACACTCCCCTTGAACTTTTTGTGTAATCGTTTTACTAATTAGTACCACTCCATTCTGTTGTTTCTGGAGTCTATCATGCAAATCACTGATTGGCGATGGTTTGTTTATGCCACTGGTGTGATTATGTTGTAAGCAAATACAACACAAGCACTGGGACACAAATATTGTGCCAAAACAAATCCAAACAGTGGGCTGACCATCTGCTAGCTTGAACAGCATATCTACTCTAGATCTGTATATGATTAAGAAATGGGAAGCAGATGAGTTTGTCAAAGGCTCATTAGACTATGCATGGGCTACCTTAAAATGACTTTCCAAATGCCTGCAAAAGGCTTGCTCACCACTAAGTTACTGTGATTGGTACTTTACATTTTTAATTATTACAGTACCCACCACAAAGTTGTCACTTTGCTATAAATCAGTCCCACAGCAAAACACCCATCCACCCCACTTGGCTTACCTTCTCCTGGCAGAAAAAGAAGGGAGAGAAGAGAGAAGGCAATGCAATGTTGTATGCTGCCTTCCTGTGCCCTGGGTGACAGATATGAACGAGGCGTATAAGTCAATGCAGTCTCACATAACCTAAGGATTATTTTCTTACAGGCGATAATCCAGCTAAATATGTCTGGATTAGAGATGCACAGTAACTGGCTGCCTTTGTCCTGTGATACAAATTGTGGAGCTGTATTGTCTCACATATATATAATGATCTCTGTAGGCCTCAAGCAGTTGAGACTTATGACAGGGGTGAAACAAGATGACAAATAAGTATTGTAAAAATACTGACAGGAAAGAATTCAACATTTCAGGTCCAGTTAAATTTAGATGACTGAAATTACAAAAAAATACATAAATTGAAGCATGTAACGCAGTACAATCCTAAGGTACTTACTGTAAAAGGCCTTAAAGGGGTATTTCGCTTTCAAAAAAACTTTTGGTCGTTTTATCGTCTACTCAGGCTTTTGTGAGCCCCCCAGACCGTTTTTAAGTTGCTTGATTCAATATTTAGATATTTGATATTCATTTTATCAGACACGCCCCCTTCCTATACAAACCCATTGTAACTTCAAACTCCATTTTAACCATGTTAGATTCATCAAAAACACCCGTCCTTGGTTCTGGATCTCCTTGGATCCCTCCTAATACGCGAGGGGGCCGTGTTTTATAAAATTAATATCAAATATCTAAATAGTGAATCAAGCAACTTAAAAACGGTCTGGGGGGCTCACAAAAGCCTGAGTAGACGATAAAATGACCAAAAGTTTTTTTGAAAGTGAAATATCCCTTTAAAGCCTTTTAAGTTGGCCTATCATATCGTCACACTGTATTTTGCAAAAACATTTTTTTATATATATTTTTTTATATTATATTTTATACAGTAATTTTTTATTACTCCTACAGAGACTGAATTCTGAACATTGCTGGCCCTAAATAACCTACCTGACTTGGCGGAGACCTGTGCTCCGAGGAGCACTTTTTCTAGTTTTGTAGTGTGTTCTTTCTTGTGTTTATGGTACCTTATTTTGGGTGCATTTCTCCTTTCCGACATGTCGCCTTTCCGACGTTGACGAACCCTATACCTAACCCTAACCCTAACCCTAACCGCACGCGGAAGCCACTAGTCGGAGTGGTGAGATGTCGGCATGGAGAGTGAACACCCCTTATTTTGTAGTCATGTTTGAGTGTTTCCTGTCTGCCCTTGGTGTTATTGCCTTAAAGACGCACTGAAGTGACATTTTCGGTCATTTTATTTTGAAGGTTCAGCCCGAAACGTCGGCTCAACGACTCTAAACCAATCAGAAGGTCCCATCCCTTCAGGCTATGGGACGTTGGATCTCAATCACTTCAGCCGTGCTGGCACACGGCTAGTGTTTGTTTACAAGTGAGAGAGAGACGGCCAGTGAAGCACGTTTGCTACTACCTGGCTTATTTCTAACCTATAATGTTTTCAGATACATATTTTAGTGTGCAGATGAAGTTTAAAATGAGTAATACACTCATCTTCAATCAGATTCAAAACGGAGTATCTCTGTAATTAAAATGAGCTGTGTTTGAAGAACGTGCAGCTATGGGAATCAAACAGGTGCATGTAATCAAGATTCATTTATATTCGTGAAGGCTGTATTATGTCATCACGCAGCACGTTTTCGTTTACAGGAAGTAATTAAGATTGGCTTTTTAGGGACTTTAGATGTAAAAATACACAAAAATGGGTTTTTTTCATTTTTTTGGCATCTATTGTTAGGTATGCCCATATGATGACCACGGATATGCTCTAAAAGTGTGAAAAACATATTTTTCATTTCACTACACCTTTAAATGTGTCTCATCCACCCTGTAATTATGGTTCATCTTGTTCACCTGTGCACTGTTAGCCCCAGCCGAGAGTGTAGAAGAGAGAGTAACGTCACGTTTTGATCTCACCGCAAAGCGGGTTGCTATTGGCTATAGTTCCAAACATTGGCACTATCTCATTGAGATAGTGTACTTCCGCATTCCATTCTTTCAAAGGGAGTCAACGCGAGTGTTGTAACTCTCTTATACGGCTCTGCCCCAGCCTATCCTGTGTTTGATTGTCATTTGAGTTGCACCTGTGTGTAGTTCCTGTGTACATATACATGTTTGTTTCAACAAGTATTTTGACAGATATGTTACCTTATTTGTCTGTGCCTGTCATGGTTGTCCATTTATATGACTGCAAGTAAAAAACCTTGTTGGTGCTTTTAAAATCGCTGACACTCTTCTTTTGCTTGAATTTTGGGGGTTAGTGTTGGGGGGTAAGTTCCCTCAGCCCTACAAAACTAACGCTAACACTAACCTCAACCCTAATTCTAAAATGCAGGAACATACTGTTTTTTTATTAAGATTGCACCACAAAACAGAGAAAGCAGATTGGATGTGTGTGTGGAATTCACCACACATACTTAAACTAAGCCAATATCAGCTTAGATATTTTGTCTTTATTCTCTGTCACATCTCACACGGTCTCAAGGCACCAAGGGAAATTACCATAAAGTCATGGTTTAATTTGATTTGATGTATTTATTTTTTTAGCACAAATTGTAAAAACAATACAAAAAAACAGTATGCAAAATATAAATAGGAAAAGTGCCAGGATGAGGCAAGAAGCCCAAAGGGCCTATACGAGGCCTATGTACATTAACACAATAAAAACATGAATAGAACATGAACAAAGTTGGCACGAATGAGTATATCAAATTATAAATGACATGATTGCAGTATTAAAACAAAAATCTACAACCTAGTTGAAATACATGATTATACCTGATTACCAGTGACAAGATTACTGATAATAATAATTAGCAACATAGTTGACATATCTGATTTTACAGGGTGTCAAATAGGGCTGTCAAAAAAAATCGATTCATGAATGAATCGCGATTCTTAATGCCACGATTTTAAAAATCGATTCAAAATATTAAAATCGATTTTTTAAATTCTTTAATTTTTTTTTTTTTTTTTTTTTTTTTTTAATTTTTTTTTTTTTTTTTATAAAATCGCAATAAATCGCAGAATCGAATATCAATTAATCGCAGAATCGCAATTTTAATCGAATCGGCACCCTAGAAAATCGCAATAAATCGCAGAATCGCAATTTTAATCGAATCGGCACCCTAGAAAATCGCAATAAATCGCAGAATCGAATCGAATATCAATTAATCGCAGAATCGCAATTTTAATCGAATCGGCACCCTAGGAATCGATTTTGAATCGAATCGTGAGGTAAGTGAATCGTGACACCCCTAGTGTCAAATCCATATGGCAAACAAGTGAATAATGAATGTGACATTATGTGACCTGGTCAATCAGAACATCATTCAATAGATTCAGCTCTCCTAGCTGAATCTGGGCGGAATGGAAAGGTGAAGATCACCATGGAGGAAGATGAAGGGGTTAAGCATTTCATGTACTGTACAGTACATACGCACATTGTAATCAATCAAAAAACAATAGAAAGTTGTTCACAAAAAAGTTAAAAATCTCAGTGTTAATAAAACACTGAGGACTTTGCTGTAAGATGAATGTAGAATAATGTATGATAAAGGGCTTGCATTGCAGCGTGTAAAGTTTGACTGTTCTAAATATTCTTTTGAGCACAACACAAGCCCGTTTTTAATGAAGTAGATGAAGGCCTGCACAGATCCTGAAAAATAAAGGTTGTCTGTGAAACTGCAGTAGTCCCATCTTCCTTTGCACATAATGACATACAGACGTACTGTTCCAAGTTCAAGTTCCAAGTTCAAGAGCTCAGTATTGCCAGTCGGAGAGAGCATGCAGAACAGAGAGAGAAAGAGAGAATGAATGGAACGATGGAGGTATAGCATACACAGTGGTGGAAAGTAACTAAGTACATTTACTCAAGTACTTACAATTTTCAATCATTTTACTACTACTCCACTACATCTCAATGGCAAACATTGTACTTTTACACCACCACAATTATTTGAAAACTTTAGTTACTAGTTACTTTGTATATTTTGATTATTATTACAAAACCACTTCAGACCAATATACTGTATATACTTTGGCAATTTGAAAATAGCCAATCTACAAGCTCACAGATCGGCTTGTAGATCTTCTATTTTCAAAGGACCCTACTTCCTTTCATATTACGTTCTATTGGCCCAGCACCCACCGTTGATGTGTGTGCAAATAAGTATGCTTTAGTACTTCAAGTATAACATTGGCCTATAAATTGTAAATGTCTAGCATGTGATTTCGCATGATTTCAATTCATTCTACTTTGTGAAACATGATGCCGAAGTTATCAGAACTGCGTGTCGTATTGGATCAATTCATGTAAATGTGAAGTGCACATTTTAAATGACTTAACTGTTTTATGTAACAAATATAATTCTAAGAATACCTCAATAGTTATCTATAGTTATTAAATTCCATCATCAACTTTTTTTTTGCCTAAAGGGATTAAGGCATCCAATTTAAGTCTCTTGAAACTCATTCCATGCTGTAGGCGCACAATAATTAAAAGCGTTTTTTTAATAATAAAATATTTCAGCTCATCCTTGGTCAACGGGATAAGTGCCTTAAAGGAGTAGTTCACCCAAACTGGCCTAGTGTTCCAGGCGCATAAGTAATTTTTTGAGTGAACTATGATAACTAAGATATGATACACAGGTGTTGTCCCACGGGACCATTTGCAAACACAAAGAAAAAGCTAAATTATTGTAAAATGATTGATTTTTACCGGACAAGTGACATTTGTGCCTGGACAAGTGAAAGGATTGTTTTAATTGTCTGAAGGACAAGTGCCTCAAAACGTTAGTGTTGATGTTGTGATGATTTTACAATGGTCTTCAACATGTTGTCTGCCTGATAACTGCACTTAAACAGATTGTGTTAATGACAGACAGTTTCCCTATATAACCGACAAGTACAGCATGCTGATGGTGTCTGGGTCAACTGCTGCTTGTTCGTTAAATCAGGCTGAGGATTTAGAGGGATTTCTATCCCCCTAGAGTCAATCTCTATTGACCACCATGCTGTTTATTGACTGACGCCTTTCCCAACATATGTTCAGTGATCGAGCTGAAAGCAGACCTTCTGACAAGGCCATGAACTGGTGCAGTTACTTTAGCCTTCACCTTTCTCTCAGCCCTTGATGGAAACAGTACATTGTTTAGTCAGGAACAAAGCGGTTCCACCGCACCTCAAGCAAAATACAGGCTGTGTCCGGTGCAGCTCAGGACTGGTAAGTACAGTATGAAGAAGGAAGGCACTGGTGCAAACTCGGACAATTAAAGCCTTTATAATAACATCACCTGATGACGTTGGTCACGTTATTTGCCTGCACCCTGTTATCAAAAAGGCTTTAATTGTCAGAGTTTGCTCCAGTGCCTTCCTTCTTAATACAATGTTTAGACTTTGTGCACCATGGCCTGGTTATTTGTTATTTTAGGTTGGCTTGGACGCTTTAGAGTTATCCAAAAAATTGTGCTTTTTCACTTGCAATGTTCTAGAGTTCACAGACATGTCACTGTACTGTACTTACAAAGCCTCTGTTATTTCTCTTCTTGGCATCTTTGCCTCGCTCTGTAGAATTCACTCTGAAGTCACAACCTGAACTTATTCTCACTTGACTGGTGCAGCCTATTGCCTTGCACAAGGTTCGCTCCTGAAATGTCACAGCTCCCAGATGGTTTGAACTTCATTTGATTCCTGCCAAATGTTGAAATGTGCTGCCCTCAATTGTTTTGCTTCTGCTTTTTCATCTTAGGTCGTACAGGTAGATGCCTATAGAGGGAGGTTTGACAGAGGACAGAGGCCGACAACAAATTGCGTTGGTTAACAGGAGCATTAGTCCAATCGAATACAAGAATTGGAGTCATTTTATCATTGATTTTATTTTTATTATAGAGATAAGAGTCCTGCTCATGAGGGACAAAAATGTATAATGTAATTCTTACTCTCCCTCCCCTCTCTTTCTCAAGGTCTCCTATCTCAATCTGTCGGTGGCGCAGTGGGACACTCTTCCGGAGCCTATTCCCCTGTGTGACGTATCACTTCGCCATGCTCAAATATGCTTAGTGAGTCCAACCAGAACCCTTAGCGCTTTGCTTTTTGGAGAGGTGGAAACTTATTTCCATACCCCCACCCCCCCCCCTCCCCCAAAAAGTCAAGTGAAATAGTGTTATTGCATTACACGCACCAGTCAGCTCCCCTTGGAATATAAACCCCTGAAAAGTTGACTATAAAGTGGAAAACACATTTTTTTTTGGTTGACTTGGCTAAAGACCATTGCTGAGGTGCAATTCTAAGCAACGTAACATCAAATTACGCTTACGTTTTACGAGGTAGCACACTTTTATAGATGAACATGGATTTATGTATAGCTGGTGCAACCGTGCTCCTTGTCTTTTTGAATTATCTTTTCATCCATTTATTTCATTTTCTCCCATATTTTCATGCTGTTATGCCAATTCCCAATTAGGTGAAGACTGCGTTTTTCTCAGGTGACTAATTGGCTGGTGCAATTGACCCTGACAGAAAGGTTGACGCACGTCTAAGACGAGTGACAGGCGATTCACGGTTGCGTGCATGCACATGCACATGCACATGCACATGTGTGTGCAAGAGTGACAGACAAAGACAGACGGAGAGGGAGGCAGACAGGAGGGCTGTGGAATCTGATGATGCATTCACTTATTGGTGAGTGATAATGTCATATCGGGAACTAAATTATCCACACTATTGCCTCATTAAACACAACAAGGCATCCCGCGGGGCACTGTCTGGAACGCACAACACAGCTACTCTATCTTCAACAACCTTTTACCTTTACATTTTCTCCTCCATCTTTCATTCCTCCACACATCTGAGGTCTGCTCAAGTGCCTTCTCCACCCACCTTTAAACCACTTAAGCCCTACAGTATAATATGACATTGTACAATGAAGCATAAATTAGGCTTTACGCGGTCAAGGGTATGGACTTAGGGCGACAACCTGGAGGTTCCAGGGAGGGACGTTGACCATGGTACTTTTGACTTTGGGGTACATGCGTGAGCCTGAGCGATGGACATTTTTGAGACCCCACCTGGCACCTGGAGAGGGGGATAGGATGCATTGCTCGAACAACCAGAGAGTACCTATCAGGCACTATGTTTAATTATGTAGATATTTGTTTGTTTGTTTCTTTGATTGATCTATTTTCCCCCTTGCATCCCTCTCCTTTCTTCTTCTTCCCTTTCTTCTTTTTCTATGGAAATTACAAAAACTATAGAACGATGATTGAGTTCTATATTCAGCTGATGTTTGCTTTTAGGCATGGATTGTGTGTGGTTGGAGTAAGGATCAGTTTAGTAACTGAGATTACACTTCATTCAGCTCCACGCATCGCACAATGCATGCTGGGCATCATCCTGCTTACCATCTTTCCATTCTAATGTCCACCATTAACTTGTGAGTTGAAAAGGGCAAAGGCACAATGAAGGTCATGGTAAAAATCGAGAACAGATGGAAGGATCTTCATGGAACTTGGCATGCAGGTTACCCCCAAAGAGATGATTAACTTCAGATAATTATATAATCGGTCTCAGCATGGAGACGTAAAACAAGAGATGTTGGTGTGGGCATTTTCTTTTTAATTAACATATTGATTGATTATTGATTGCACACAGCTGGAAGTTTGGTTTTAAATTAAAAACAAGAAATTCCAGTTGAATTACTGGTTTAAAATGAAATTTGTAAGGACGTTCCACACAAAATTGGATTTAACCACTTTATCCCTGGTGTCCCTATTTTGGGCATGTCATTATACTGCATGAGATACATTATTTTTGTTGAGAAATTCAAAGACTTAGCTAATAGCTAATCCACAAGCTCACAATGCGTTGCGATGTGACATGTTTGTAGATCTAGTTTTCGTTCCCTACCTATGTTGAATACACTTATTGTAAGTCGCTTTGGATAAAAGCGTCTGCTAAATGACTGTAATGTAATGTAATGTAATCTATATTTTCTGTATTTGTCATACGAGGAAGAATAGGGCATAAGTGACCATACAATTTACTGGTGCAACCCATCCTTGCTCCTCCGTTTTTTGCACAAAATATACTCACATATCTTGCCTTCTGCTTCGCAGTGAGGATAAAGGAGCTAGGACAGAGCTGAATAAGAACCTAAGAAGCAGTGATTCTCTCTCTCTCCCCCTTCTCTTTCTCTCTTCCTCTCATACTCTCTCTCTCTCTCTCTCTCTCTCTCTCTCTCTCCCCTCTTTCCCTCTTCCTCTTTCATTCTCTCTCCCTCTCTCTCTATCTTCAGTCACCTTCACACTCCTGATCTGGAGCAGCTGGCTCACGTCCCCTCCTTCCCTCCATCCTCTCACCCCTCCATCCTCCCGTCCCTCCATCCTCCCATCCCTCCATTCTCTCATCCCTCCATCCCACACATGCCCGTTGCCCTACCTTTGGGCCACGCTTCCCCTCGACTCTGCCGCACCCCCTTTTTTGCTTATTTATGGGAATATGCTGATGGGGGTAAACCCAGGTGACGAATATATCTCAGGAGAGGGGGCTGGAGAGAGAGAGAGAGAGAGAGAGAGAGGGGGAGGTAGAGAGGGGGGGATGGCAGAAATGGAGGGAAGGGGTGGAACAGTGCGCACTATTAATCACTGACCTGTCATTTGTCCTAAAAAGCCAAGTAACCATTCATCAAAAGGAGCAGAGAAAAATAACCAAAGGAGTGAACGAGAGAGAGGGAGAGAGCGAGGAAATATGAATCACGAGGCGGTAGGACCTAATTGGGTCAGCAGCAAATAATGTGACTGTGTTAGCGCTGAGCTCGGCTCTGAGATCAGCTACAGCTGGAGACTAAAGCCCGAGGTATGCTGGTTTGCTCATCGTGTCGCACATCGGATATAGCCGATGTACAAGCTCACAACGAGTGCTTGTTATTCAAAGCGGAATAAATCTCTCTTAAGTCTTAATTCAGGATAAAAACAGGCTTAATTCAACCTCATGAGGGATCATGTGCTTTTCCAAATGGGCAACTTGGAACAAAAATGACGTGACAACAGAGGAATGTCAGAGGACGTTTTGTGTGTTGGTTACGGTTTTATTTTCCAAAATATGGTTGAAGAACTCACAGAAGAAAAAAATGACCATGGCACATCTTTCCCCAGGGAACATCGCCCTGTCAATTTGTCATTTTATATGACAGCGAGTTTAGTTTATTTTGCACCGCTGGCTTTGACTGCCATGAAATGTCACCAAAAAGAAGAACTTATACGAATCACAAAGAAACAAAGGGAGAGGGAGCAAAAGAGATGCATGTCTTGTTCTTTTATTTGTGATCCCTCTGCTTGTCAAAGTTAAGGACAAGTCATGGGTAGGGTTAATGGAATCTGTCTGTGTCCGATGAGATGATGTCAAAGAGAGAGAGAAAGGGACAAAGAGGCGAGAGAGAGAGAAAGAGAGAGAGAGATGGGGGGGGGGGGCAGAAAGACAGATATAGCCTAATATCAGAGGGTAAAGGAGAGAGCAGTTTTGGGCAAGGAGAGACGGATGATGACAGAGTGAGTCGTTTCTTGAGCTCAGGGGTTCTATGACTGGGGGACATAGGGGCCAGTGAGAATGAATAATGTCCCTGGCCTTGATGGAACACTGCTCTCTGCCAACATGACCAGTGGTCCACACAAAGCGGAATAAACAGGAACAAACACAGGCAGTACCTGTGACAACCCCTGTCACTTTGTGCCCGTATCAACAACTCGCCACCTGTTTTTAAACTGCACTCGCCCACACATGCTGATGCATTGCATTGTGATAACATGGCCCATCTTTCCAGCGCTGGAGTCAACATCGAATACAGTTCGAAGCAAAGATTTCTGGGAGGAAAGGAAAAAAGTCCAATAAACTCTAATCACAGTTTCACACCTGGTGCAGTGGCTCAGCGCTTTCCTAGGTGTGGATATAGAATCGGTGTGGTAAGTAAAGTAAGTAGCCTTGGGAAACAACGGTTCCCGAGCCAGGTGCCCTAGAGCTCAGGAGGTATCTCCTGTTTCCTTATCAGTATAGGAAAGAACTCCTGACAATGCACTGGCCCAGCTACTTGAGTCCACTGCTCCAAATAGTTAGGGTGGTTTAAATGGATGGAGGATGGATGGAGAAGGAAAAAAAAGTAATTTACTTTAATCACTTAAAAAATACTGTGATATTTGTATAATTTAAACCTAAATTCTAGCGTTATTTTGTAAGAAGGGCATGTGCAAATCTGATATAAAACGTTGTTATAGGTGTTGTAAGTGATGTTTTCTAGTCAAAACAAAAAGTGTATTGTAAAAAACTTAAATCTCTATGTTCTGATAGTAATCATTGCTATAAAGTGTTTGTAAGTAACCAGGGTTATTAACAGGGGTTATTATTACACCGTTTGTGTGTGTGTGTGTGTGTGTGTGTGTGTGTGTGTGTGTGTGTGTGTGTGTGTGTGTGTGTGTGTGTGTGTGTGTGTGTGTGTGTGTGTGTGTGTGTGTGTGTGTGTGTGTGTGTGTGTGTGTGTGTGTGTGGCGCGAGAGTACACGCGTGGATGTGTACGTGACGTGTGTGCATATACATACATTACACACTTACTGTACAGCACCTTTAATACTGTATGTTCTGCATCTTGAGAGCTAGCTCAGCCTCAAAGGCTGTGGAAAAACTCAACCTACGTAAAACATGTCATCTAGCAGAGAGCAGAAGTGTTTTCCGTAGGTTAAAAATTGGCAGGTGGCCTTTATAAAACAAAAAACTACTGTACAGTATTGTATATACAAACAGGTGACAAATGAAAGTAAAAAGCCTAAATAAATGAGTGGAGATACATACTGCATGCAGATGAACACCATGATACTTTGCATATCAAGACTGCACACATGAACATATGCATATTATGCAAACACATAGAGATACATACACATTTGAATAGATATTTGTACACAATACTGCACTGTGTCTGTGTGCATCTGGCTGCTCACTGCTTCTTAGGATAGGTTAAATGCAGAGGACAGATTTTTCCAAGGGGACAATAAATACAAAATCTAATCTAACCAAACAGCACCTTCAAGCACCTCAAAATGTGCTTTGACCTTACATACTCTTACGTACTTAATTTTTTATTGTTATTATGTGTTTGTTATTGTTGGGTTACGTTGAGGAACCAATTTGTTTTTTATTTTTACTATTGTGTACTCGTTAAGATGTAACAAATAAAACCTTGAATCTTGAGGTACAACCGCATGATACAATTAAGTAGAAGTCTTCACGTAATTTGGTGACACATCCAATCGCAATCGCCATTGGCGGAGCGAAACACAGCAACTTTGTAAGCTCCCTTTGTAAGTACCCCCTCACATGATCTTGTATAAGCAACGTGATTGGTTAAGAAACCTTAACCTGGCCACAGACGACTAGTACTGTCGGTTAGTCTTGCCCTGGACCTCCGGTCTCAAGGGGGCGAGACAATAACATCTGATAATGCTCTGTGGCATGCTCATACAGTTCAGGCGGGCAGGACCGATTTTGGATTACATATGAACTCCAACAAATGTACATTTGAGAGTTCAGTCGTGCAAAAACCATAGGAATTTGTCTACAGAGATGTGGAAAAAAAGGATATGTTCAAATGAGTCATCCTTCTCCACTTCTCCACAAGTGGGCGAGTGCATGTGTGGCGTACTTGTGTACACCAAGAGAACAGTACAAGTCTGAATACTTGACCACTTCAGTGAGTGGATCCGGTGGCTCTGTTATGCTGCAGGGGTCACTGCAAATCAATAATGTATGACCTTGTGTTGTCCTTGCTTATTGTAACTCGCTCTGGATTAAGAGCGTCTGCTAAATGCCTAAATTGTAAATTGTAATAAAAAGTTATTCTGAGTGATCGTCTTTATCTTATGATGTAACATTTCTATTCTGATGGGTGGTCTCTTCCAGGATGATAATAGCCCCCCACCCCCATCCACAAGGTGTCACTGACTAGTTTGTTGAGTATGGAAATGATACCAATCAGACCACCAGAGCAGATCAGATAAACCTCGGTATCGAGTGTCCGTCTTGGGAGTGGTACAGTAGGTTCCCATTTTGATGCCTGGCTCCTCCTGGCTTTGTGTCGAAGTGTCCTTCAGCAAGACACCCTAACTGCTCCCAATGGTGAGGAACAAAGGGCCTCAAGGCAAATTCAGGCTGGTCCGGGACTGGTAAGTATAAAGAAGGAAGGCACTGAAGCAAACTCGGACAATTAATGCCTTCAGGGTGCAGGCAAATAACGTGACAACGTTTCGATGTCTATCCATCTTCATCATGGTCATACCATGAAGAGGCTACAAATGACTTAAATACAGGTGAGGAGCAGGGCCAGGCCCTTGCTCCCAATGGTGCCTTCACTTGCATGGTTGCCTACGCCGTCAGTGTGTAAACGTGTGTGAATGGGTGATAAAATGCACATTGTAAAGCACTTTGGAGAAAGGCACTATATAAATGCCTCATTTACCATCGTACCGTATATTGATCCCCAGGGGGAAATTCAGTTATCATAGCAGCAGCAGCAGCAGCAGCACCTGAGTGAAACACAGTGAAACACAGTAGAGGGACTGGTAAGAGTCAAGAACCAAATCAAGATGAGAACAAGTAGTTAGGCTCAGGCTATGACACTACAGTAGTTGTCTATGAATTAATGGGTTAACATATGAATGAATATACTTCAATGAGTCATCAGACTGTATATATACATGTATACAGCCTACATATGTATTGTACATGCAATACTATGAAAAACATCACATATGGTAACAAATCCCGCAATAGTTGCTGGATTCAATGCAGAGGGAACTTCCAGATATGTGCAAATGTACATATAAATCAAATAACTTATATTATTGAATATCTAGGTGGAGCACAGCCCTATGTCTTCCTTACCAAATGACATACAGTATACTGCACATGAAGGCAGGACCTCACAGGTAGAATGAGAGAGGTTTGTCGCCACAAAGCAGAATTTTCCAGCATTCAAGATAAGCAGAGGCACATTTGCACTTGCAAGGGTGAGTGTAGGACGCAACCCGCTGTTCTCTCGATGTAAATCAGAAGAATTATGTGACTTTCTCACCCTGCACTCCAAATGGAAATATTCAGCGTGTATGTTGGTATAAGCGTACTTGGCAGTATGTAAATAGAAGAGAACTTTATCTGGGAGCTATACTGTGTGTGGTAATGTCAGGCTGGGGAAGTTATGGCTGCATATTTTAATAGAGGACCACTGCTGCTTTGTGCTGAAGTAATGGGAAGGAGATTATCTCGCCGTGCAGAAGGACTGGAAAAATTATCTTTCTCAAATGACTCACACTTCGTCATAAGACGACAGAAATAACCAATCTCCAAGCGGATTGACACGTTGAGTGAGTTTGGAGATCGGCTATTTATGTCCCCCCCCCTCTCTCTCTCTCGCTCTCTCTCTCTCTCTCTCTCTCTCTCTCTCTCTTTGTGTCACTCTGTCTCTGGTGGGAGGAAGTAGAACATTCATGTTAGAGTCATGAGCAACCTGGATGCTTTCATCTGCTAATGTGTGGCTTCAGGGATGTACTGTGCAAAAATCGCCTATGATCATATTTGAACTGTGGACCCCCCACCCTGACAAGCACTTGGAATTGTAGGCATTACTTTAGCTTGTAGATCGGCTATTTTCACAATGTTTGCCTCTTGCTAACGTAATATTTGACAATTTGGCCAACTTGGTATTAAAAAGGTCTTCAAATTCATTAGATTGTCACTTGTCAATGTTGTCAATGTGTCAATGTGCAGATACCCTGTATAGACTTATAATGTATGTTGGTTTGTTTACTGTTGAGTGAGAAAACAATGTTGGACCTTAAGCTAATTATCTGGGGACCCCCCAAAATAATGTGGGGGGTCTCCAGGGGGTCCCGGCCCCAAGTTTGGGAAACCACTGCAGTATGTTTTTAAAAGAAAGAGTTGCTATTGTGTTTATGTGCCCCTCCCCCAGTCCCAGTCCACATTGAGGCTGTGCCCAGCAACCAGCACTGGTGCCCGCTGGAATTCAAAATGTACAGACATCAGCAAGCACTTGTGCCAGCTAAACAAAAGAAAAAGAAAAATAAGCACAGCACATAGTCACGATCAGTGGTGGGAAAAGTACTCAATTTCTTTACTTAAGTAAAAGTATCAATACTGCAATGTAGAAACACTCTGTTACAAGTAAAAGTCCGGTAATCAAAATTTACTTGAGTAAAAGTACAAAAGTATTGGCATAAAAATATACTTAAAGTACCCAAAGTAAAAGTACTCATTATGCACAATGTCCCGTTTCACAAGGTATCATATGTAAAATGTATTAAAATCTTTTGAAAATAGCAGATCTACAATCTTTGTGAGCTTGTATCTGCTATTTTCAAATAGTCAAAGTATAATATAGGACTGAAGTGATAAATGTATGTTTTGTAATAATAATCTACGAAGTAATTAGTAACTAAAAAGTTTTCAAATAATTATAGTGGAGTAAAAGTAATATTTGCCTCTGAGATGTAGTGGAGTAGAAGTAAAAGTATTGAAAGTTTTAAATACTCCAGTAAAATAAAAATGTACTTAGTTACTTTCCACCACTGGTCACGATTCACAAAGTAGGCTACCTGCCAATTGCATGCGTTTTGGTGTCATTATCAGGATTGTCTTCAGGTGCGGATGTTTCAGGTCGGTGAGGAAGCCAGAACTGCCCCACTCATCATTACATGTTAATTTTGATGTAATTATGCACTTTGTGTGCACATAGTCAAGAAAGAAGTGATTCTATCTGAAGGTAAGGCTTATGTTGCAGTATGTAGCTGTGTTGAGCGTCAGAAAAACCCATTGCTGACAGTATAAATTATGTTTTTCAGCACCACAAAGGCGTGGGGAGCGTGCGTCTGTGCGTGTGCGTGACAGTGTGTGTGTGTGTGTGTGTGTGTGTGTGTGTGTTTGTGGGCGTGAGTGAATGATAGACAGAGAGAGAGAGAGAGAGAGAGAGAGAGAGAGAGAGAGAGAGAGAGAGAGAGAGAGAGAGAGAGAGAGAGAGAGAGAGAGAGAGAGAGGATGGAAATAATTAATTATATTTAGCATGATGTGTTGTATTTGGTGTGAGTTGCATTCAGATGTGCGCATCAATGTAAGGTGTAATATAACATTTGTTGGCTCATATCTATCTATGGTATCATATGTAGCAATAAGTTCATGTATGCCGAAATATAAGTTGTTTATTAGCCATAATAAATTTAACTTTTTTAGGTGTAAAGTGAGAGTCACCCTGGAGCCACACTGTTAAACCAGGCCTACCCCCCCCCCCCCCCCCCTCCAGCTCTTTGGTAGATTGAAAAAATAAATTTAGGTCAGGATACCAATTTCATAGTATCAGAAGAGAGAACGCATACATGATACAGGTTAAACAAGTGCAATTTGAAGAGAAAACAAATTAACAAGCAGACAAAATGTTATCTGGACCACAAGAAGATAAAGGGTTCTCTCTCCTGATTGGATGAAATTACTAATGCATTTTCTATTTACGATTGATTGATTGATTGATTGATTGATCGATTGATTGATTGGGGTTGATTGAATATTTTAATATTTTAACAGATTTTTTTTTAGAGAACAGCAGTGCAAAGAGTTAAAAAGGAAATGGCAAATGGATGAGATACAAAAAGCCAGAGGCTTGTTTCCATTGTGATCCATTAAACATTCAATATTCAAACAACTGGACAAAAAGCTACAGTACTTAAGAGCAGGAGCTGGAGTGATCCCCCAGTAACTGAACAAACACTCATAGCAGTATATTATGATAGCAACGCTTACTATCATAATATACTGTAGAGCTTGAACTATTCAACAATAAACTTTTTGTTTTAACAAAAAAAAAAAAAGTAAAATGAAACAGAAGCGAAAGTAAAAGAAAATAACAGAATAAAGGACTGTCTGGAGCAACTCTGACAATTGGAGCCTTTTCTTTAATATAGCAGAGTGCAAGGCAGGAATGACAATGTCAGTTACATCTTCCTCAGGTCATAAACAGATAGAGACTGCAAGTGATTTATAAACAGTGGAGAGGCAGTGATAATATGCAACTGAAAATAAAACTGGATGGGTAGGTGAGTTTGTGAGTGGGTTCAGCCAGGGAAACCTACTTCTGCTTTTTGATACAAATGCATGTTGAAAGAGAGAGATTATCGCCAGAAAAATCTCTTAGTTAAGCCTCTTTAGAGTATTTAAGTTTTTCTAGCACTCTCTACCCACTGGGAGTGTGACTGGGTGGCTCTTTAGATTTCCACTGTAGTTGCATTAACCTTCGTCCTAGTAGGGAGGAAAAAGACAGTGCCCCTGACAGTGAGACATCTGCAGGGGCAACCCCATATATTGCAATTGTTGGTTCTGGTTGTATTTCTCTCTCACAGATAAATGAAAAGGCTTCAAAGATTGCAGTCCAGCATGGACAGCCTTGAGGGCTGAGCAAGTCCAAAACATGTACTTTTCTAGTATAGATCAAATACTGTCTTTCCGGCTCGCCATTTACTCCCTCGGGCTGCTGCCTACTGCTTAATTGTGACTCAATGTGGACAACAACACTTTAGTGAATACCAATCTGATACCTAAGATTTATCCTGGAGAATAATCAATAATTCAGCACCTTGGGCTGACTTCATTCGTCAAGCGCAATTGATTACTCCTCATCCAATAGACTAGACTAGGCTGTCCATAGAAAGCTGCAGACAAATCTACGTGCTGCAGGGTCACTGTGATAGACAACGGCATCTGGTTCGCCTGTAGCTGTCCAATTTGCCCATTGGTGCTGTCACTGCATTGTCACCCCTTTTGTCACCCAACTGTCTCTCTTTGCAATTAAGGGATAGTGAGTCCTGGTGAGTCTATTATAGGACATCATTGTTGCTTGATAGTCCTGTGTCAAGGTGACTTTGAGCTTTAGGCGGCATGCTAGGTGCAGACAGATTACCTAGTTCGTAGATTATGTGTCTAGAGAATAATAGCATAGCAGGGAAACTAGTTTCAAGAGAAAATGATCAACATTATGAAAAATGCTCTTTGTCGTGTCGCTATTTTAAATAGATTTTTTTACCTCTGCCAAGTAGGTTATGTAATACCGTCTGTTAGTCTGTGACCAGCATATCTCGAAAAGTCCAGTTTGCCATGAAATGTTCTGTGCAAATTCATGCTCCTTAAACCTATTGATTTTGTTGATCCCATGACCTTTCTCTTAGCGCCACCATGATCAGGCCAGATTCTGACCAACATATCTCAAAAGGTAATGCTAGACTGCCACCATGACATTTGCTGTGCAAATTCATGCTCCTGAGAAATAAATGTATTGATTTTGAGGACACCAAACCTTTCCTCTAGCATCACCATCAGGTCAAACTTTACATTTTCAAATAAGTCTATCTGAAAGAAATGTGCTTGTGCATGTTCATGCTCCCAAGTGTAAGAAACATATTGATTTTAGTCACCCCATCTTTTCTCTAGCATCACCATCGGGCCAAACTTTACTCTTTCAAATGAGTGTATCTCTTGACACTTAGTTGTATAGACACCACTTTGCTGCACAGCAAAGTTGTGTCAAGCAAAGTGTTTTAAAATAGGGGTACATGTACCCCTAGGAGTATGCAGAAGTACTACAGGGGGTACTTGAGGGAAACTTGTGTGAACTTGCTTGTATTGAATGAAAAAGCAATACTTGTTTGCTGTTGTGCTGTTTTATTTTTAACATCTTGACCTAAATATATGGACTTACTGAAGTGTTATCACCCCAATTTAAGATAAATCTGCTCAGGAGGCACTAATTGCAACTCTTTCACTGCATTGCTTATTTATTTCTAGATGGGGTGCCAGCCTACTCGGGAACGATGCAAGTCGGGAATACAATCATGTCCCACCCGTTGTGCAATAACCCTGTTATCTGATGTACTCGTGCCCGTTGTCAGCTCCACACATAACGTGTTTTGCTTCATGCCGCCGCTTTCGTTCACTTCCTTCACCCATGACCACAGTTCTCGTAATTTCAATTTCTTCTTCTTCTTTATGGGGTTTTATGGCAGTTGTAGCTTGAGGTGGCTTGATGTACAAGTACATCCCCCAACCATGATGTACTGTACAAGTACACCCCATGGACATGACGCTGTGTGTCGCAGGGATTTACCCCCAATCAAACCCTTGATGCGGAGTGCCAAGAAGGGAGGGATTGGGTCCACACTTTAACCACAAGGCCATTGAACTGGTCCATTTATAGCGGTTGGCATCCTTCTTATTCGTTGCATTACTGCCCCCTTCTGTTTATCCGAGTGCCCGTACTGTACCTACAATATATGCCACATACCGGTTTCTTTTATAAATAATAATAATAACTAGAAAAAGTGCTCCTCGGAGCACAAGTCTCCGCCAGCAGACTTGTGTTGGTAATGTTGGGAATGTTCTAATTCTTATGTTCTAATTCTTACAAAAAATAGAACATGTTACTGTGTCAAAGTAACATGACACAAGTGTCCTATCCGTCTGTATAACTGTCCTATCCGTCCTGTCTGTATAAGTGTCCTGTCTGTATAAGTGTCCTATCCGTCCTGTCTGTATAAGTGTCCTATCCGTCCTGTCTATGTAAGTGTCCTATCCGTCCTGTCTGTGTAAGTGTCCTGTCTGTATAAGTGTCCTATCCGTCCTGTCTGTATAAGTGTCCTATCTGTCCTGTCTGTCCTGTCTGTGTAAGTGTCCTATCCAATTGTTACAGTATCCGCCATTTCGTGATTATTCCTGTCTTACCTCACTTTGAAAGAGGCTAAGACTCTTTCAAAGTGACACATGTATTTATAGGCCGCTATACGTCACTAGCCAATCAGATCACACTATTTCACCGTATTGTCACGTGTCACGTGAGGCTTAACCAATGTTAGCTTGACATGTGGAAAGTGAAAACAATGTCTCCTGGCGGAGACAACAATAATAAAGTTATAATGCTCCCGTGTTATCCTCTGCTGCACTCTGCCATCACCTCTTCAACTCCTACCTCCCTCAGCTCATCTATCATGCTATGCTATACTCTTTCCCTTAGCGACTACAGTTAGGCGTGGCATATTCCACAGACTCCTGGCAATGATCACATAAACCTGTAGGTTTGCCAATCAAATATAATGTTTTATTTGATGCACTGTTTAGGCAACCTTGTTATTATGATTACCTCCTCTTCTATGTTCTGTTCTCTACTTTGAATTGTATAAAGATGCCTTCCTTTTCCTCCTCTATCCCAACATTGCTGCCGTTCCTCTAGTACTGTACCTTCTTCTATATTATGGCTTTTGCCTACTTTCTGTAACATTGCATACGCTGCCACTTATATTGGCGTTGCGTCACTAACATTGCGCGGGTGGGGTTGGCCAATCAGGGACTTATACTTGCCAAGTGGGACAAACGTGACACGATGCTCCGCCAATCCGTGAAGCCGACCGTTCAGGTTGGCCAATCAGGGAAGCCGATGCATACGTTTCCTGAACACCCTGCAGAATTGGTACATCCTCCACAGAACACAGTCCCAGGGCTAGAAAAGGCTGCCTATAAGCAGGTCGGCCTGTGTGTCTGACTGTGTGTTTGTCTGGAGCTAATTTCACAAACCGCTGGACTGAGGAGCCATTAGGCTAATTTAGTAACTCAGCTAATTCTTTCACATATTTACTTTTTGAATAATATCAATCAATCTGGAATCTGATTAGGCTGAAATCTTGTTTTAAATTTGGAGTTATACTGTACCTCATATGACCACAATGTCACAGGATGGCCACATGAAGATCTGAAATCTATATTGGAGCCATGCCATTCCCATGTGGATCCTGAGATCCACATGATTTGATTCATATTCTATACTGTAGACAGCTTCCCTGAATTCTTTCCACTTTGTCCCATCTCCAGCTTTTGCCAAAAATAGCCCAACAAGCAGATCTCAAGGGACAATCAAAACCATCTCAGCTCTCCAAGCAATTAAAACTACATGAGAACTCATGTCCCATTCACCCATGACTTAGACATGTGGAGTCTTCTGTCAAACAGGAGAGCCCTCACAGTATACTATCTGTATCTGCAGGGGGTACCAGCTACATAGAGAAGGTTCAGAGAGTCTAGGTGGTTGACTGGCTGTATCTGTACCGTAGGCGCTCCCTCTAATTCTTTGACAGCTTGGTGATGGTGAGGGAGTAATAAGACCTGCCCCAAGGGGCTGCAAAAAGGCATGCTGCCATGCTTAAAGTACGGTGACATGACAGGCGTAGCTCCACCAGTGCACGTACATACATACTCTGTGACAACATGAGAATTTGACATCAAGGCTCGTCTGTGGAAATAAAACCCAACATGCAAGTATTTAAAGGAAATGAAGTGCGGTGACATGGAATGCATGACTTTCCTGTCACTTACTAGTACTTGTGTCCCCTTTAGTCATTGGGATATATGGTACATTTGCACTTGAAATTCGTCCACTACATTTACCCTGCATGTACCCATCCTAAGCAGTCGGAAACTATTGAACCGTGCCCGGGAGCAGTTGGGGTTCAGTGTCTTTCTCAAGGACACGTGAATCGAACCAGAAACCCCCCTCCCCCCAGTTCACAAACGCCCGCTCTACTTGCTGAGCCACTGCCAGCAGTCCTGTGTTTTCTTCAGTGTATCTCATGATTGATTTACCTACATGCATTTGTAGGCAGAGGATGTTTGGCATTGGTACACTGAGTTTTCATTAAACTCATTCCCACTCATTTAGTCTTTGTGTTTTTTTTAAAGAATATAATGGTGACTGTAATGGTGTAATGGCTCATTAACCCAATACTAATGAGTAGCAGATGTAATGAGATGACTGATCACGC
>NC_139939.1:28962364-28974864 GCF_963454915.1 Gymnoscopelus microlampas
GCATGTGCATGTGCATGTGCGTGTTTGGTGGGGAAATTGCTAGCCATTACAGCACATAATTTACATTCCCAGTCTCGAACTGGAGCATCAGTGTTTTGCTTTGTGAATAAGTGAGTCGCTGTGTAAATTGCTCAGAATCACAAAATGAGTTTACAGTGTAATTGGGGTGTCAAGTGTTTGTTTCTCTCATGCAACTCAGTCAATCCCACTTTCTGTGCCTTGGCATCTCTCTGATCATTTGTGGCACTGCATTGTTGTGAGCCACTCTGCAATTTTCGGTTCCTTTGACAAACTGAAATCAAACAAGGCAGATGTAGATTCATGTCAAGCATGCAGCCTTGTTTCAAGGAACCGATATGCTACCAATTCTACAGAGAATTACTACCATGTTGTTGCTGTCGGGTGGAAACCTTGTATGTCCAAAAGTGTTGCTTTTCCGAATATAGAGAAAATAACCATGTGTTCCAGTGGTTCCAATTTAGTTATAATCTACTCACAAGCTCTTAATACTTTTCAATACTTATAAAACCCACAGACAAACGTGACCTCTTTCAACCCTACGTCTCTATTTGGGGCATGTCATTATAGGCAAATATGTTCAACCCCCATGTCACATTATGGCACATTGTGAGCTACTTTTGCACAACACTGCCTCAAAGTGACAACAAATTAAATGGGGCATTAATTTATGAAAAAACATATTGATTGATTGAATACTTTATTGGACAGAAATGCAAACAGCACGATCGAGGTACAGTCACACATTTGGGCTAAATGGGTTTCCAATGTGGTCCTATAAAGATGAAATATGGAGTTACGAGGTCTGCCCGACAGTGACTATTTGTGTGTGTGTGTGTGTGTGTGTGTGTGTGTGTGTGTGTGTGTGTGTGTGTGTGTGTGTGTGTGTGTGTGTGTGTGTGTGTGTGTGTGTGTGTGTGTGTGTGTGTGTGTGTGTGTGTGTGTGTGCGTGCGTGTGTGTGTGTGTGTGTGTGCGTGTGCGCGCGCATGCGTGTTGGTGCGGGTGCACGGTTGTGTGTGTGTGTGCATGCACATGGGTATGAACGTTTGTTTGTATGTATGTGTGTTAGTGTGTTGTGTGAAGTGTTCATAGACTGGCAGTAACTCATGGTGTGTCATCATGTTTTCAGCCTACCTGGGCACCCTGGAATTCAACCTGCAGTTTGATCAGGATCAGAACAGCCTTCACTGTACCATCCATAAGGCCAAGGTATATATACAGTAGTAGATACTGTCAAAAGTATGATGAATGCACGCTTTGTGTAGAATTAATCCTGCTTAAAAGAACAAAGAATAAAACTAGTCATTGCATTTGTAGACATCATGTAGCTCAATGAATGACTTATTGTTTACCGTCATATTATACACAGGTTTTCAAAGTGGGGGTCACGGCCCTCAGCGGGGACCAGGATGTCAATTGGAAAGGAGAGGGGGAAAAAAGAACTTCTTATTCAATTCATAGACTTCTTGTACCATTTTCAACCTGGCGCATTGTGAGCTGGTAGAATGGCTATTTTATCTACATTTATTTTCGCAACCTTTCTTTTCTTTTTTTCTTTTTGAGGGGCCGCAGCCTGAGGCTATGGCTATTTTTTGGGCTTTTCTGCCTTTACTGAGTACACAGACAGTGAAGATAGAGACGGGGAGTGACATGCAGCAAAGGTCGTCGGGATCGGGATTCGAACTTGTGACGCGCTGTCAGGCTTTATCAGAGCCTATAGGTGGTATGCCCCTGGACCGCTAGGCCAGTGGGCTCCCGATTCAGTTTGATATACTGCAACATAACATGATATCTTGGCATGTCAACCGCATTTACCGAGTATGAAAAGAAAGCTTACTGATCGTCGTTGGGCAGAGACAAGACTGACCCGTGGCAAAAACACGCTCGGCTAAATATATTCAGAATGGCCGTAGTACATGAGGGCACAGTTTTTGCGCCGTATGTTCTGGACTGTCAGATGATGTTAATTTATGCACAGCCCGCTGACCTGTAAGCTCACTGACAAGAGAAAAGAGCATAATGGTGCGAAGGAAAGGACGCCCGGTAGCACTGTTTAGATGTAACTATTGCAGGAGGACAATCTCATGTTCTGTGTCATCTCCTGACCCTGTCAGTTGGGAAAAGTGTTCCAACGTCTGATGACTTCACCTTTGACTCATCTGCATGTGTGTGCGTGTGCGTGTGTGTGTGTGTGTGTGTGTGTGTGTGTGTGTGTGTGTGTGTGTGTGTGTGTGTGTGTGTGTGTGTGTGTGTGTGTGTGTGTGTGTGTGTGTGTGTGTGTGTGTGTGTGTGTGTGTGTGTGTCCTGTTTGTGTATGTCTACAGGGACTGAAGGCGATGGACTCCAATGGGCTAGCAGATCCATACGTCAAGCTTCATCTCCTACCCGGGGCTAGCAAGGTCATACAGTAACTCCAGCCACACCTCAGCCTCCATTAGATGCCTCCTCTTTGGGTGACATTCTCTGCTCCACTCTGCCCAGAGTCTCTCTTGTCTAGAACACACCACCCAGCAAAGCACCAAACAAATTATTGAAAATAATTGGGCGAAACAGGAGACGTTATGCAGAAATTCAAATGCTACAGTACATGATTTAATTTCCACAGTCAGAGTATGTCATGTAAGGGTCCATGTGGGTCTAATTTACACTCCCAACAGTTAAGTGAATCCTGTGTGTGTTATTTATGAGTGTTACAAGAGTAATGCGAGCAATTTATTCGTGTTTTTTCGAGCACATGAAAGGTCAACCAGAATGTCACCAAACCCCTCGCAAAAGGGGCTTACCGTGATAGTAGACTAATCTAGCATGTCGTTTCAAGCCATTGCACAGGGACAGCTTTTGGTTGGTCACTGGTTAATGTGGCTCGGCCAATGCTCCGCTCTGTCGAGCAGAAACGTGTTCTGGTCTGTTTCATCACCCCTTGCCTTGTTCTTAATGCAAACGGCAGCAGCAGCATGAGATTAGGCACGGGCAGCAATGCCTTCGGATGTAGGCGGCGGCAACCTGTTGTCAGCCATTTTGGCTCAAGGTTAACTTAACACACATCAAGGCTGTGACAAACAGGGCAGACGTCGGGACAGACAGTTGTACTGAGGCGACCACTGAGGTCTAAGGTGCAACCCAAAAATCTCCACCGGGGTATTCATGCCCCGCAGCCCCCCTCTGTCTGTGTTTTTGTCCCCTTGTTGTTATCTCACTCCCTTTTCCACCCTCTGTCACTATCTCTCTATCTCCCTGTGACCCTCTTTGACCTTGAAATACCAACAGTGTGTGGAGGGAGGCGAGAGAGGGAGGAGAAGGGGTGAGAAGAAGGGAGGGAGTAACTGATGGGGGCAGGACAGCAGCAGGTGGTTGTCATGGAAACAGTGTGGATTGTTACACGGCTCACGTCAACAGGCAAGTGGCGAGTGTTGATGGGGGAGAGAGAGGGAGAGAGAGAGAGAGAGAGAGAGAGAGGGGGGGGGGAGAGAGAGAGATAGAGAGGGGGAGAGAGAACGTCAGTGAGCACGCAAGTATCCACGCACCTGCCTCGGGTAAATATCGACCACACAGGACCATGCTGCTCCAAGGTAGAGCCATGTAAGAGCCATGTGAAACTGAGGATGACAGGCACACACACGCACGCACGCACATGCACGCACATACGCACGCACACATGCACGCACGCACGCACCCGCACACACACATACACACACACACACACACACACACACACACACACACACACACACACACACACACACACACACACACACACACACACACACACACACACACACACACACATATATTTTCTTCCTCTCTTCCTCACAAAAAGATGCTATTAACTCATCAGCATCTATTCAGACTTGTGATGTCAGACTCACAAACTCACACACACATACACACACACACACACACACACACACACCCATATGCACACCCATGGTACACACGCACACACACATACGCACACCCATGGCACGCATGCACACAAACACAGTCAATGCCTGTCCATGCTCATACGCACATTACTGTAACGTCATATGCAGCTTTACTGTAACTCGACCCCTCCCTTGACACACACACACACACACACACACACACACACACACACACACACACACACACACACACACACACACACACACACACACACACACACACACACACACACATACACACACACAGGTGCGCGTACAGATTGAAATGTTAGGTCCATGTAGGTCCTTTCATTCATTTAACACTCCAGATTTTACTGAGTGGGTTTTAGTCGCCACGGTGTATTCAGCTGTGCTCTTTGTGCACGTGGAGGGGCCCTTTCCGTTCCTAATCATGTCGCACAGGGGATGTGACTCACCTGACTCACCAACAGCAGGCCTCACTTCCCTCACAGCTCCGGGAGAGAGGGAGTGTGAGAGAAGTATAAGACCATCCATATGGACAGATGATGGAGACAGAGGATGGCGGGGGAGAGAAGGATGTGTGGATGGAAGGGTGGAGGCCGGGACGGCTTCCAGGGACACAAATAAATGTGTGGATGAGGAGGGGAAAAGGAGGGATTGGGCCCTATATGCCGGTGCAGAGACATTTAGATGTTTGGAGATGATTGAGCCAGTGGTTCTCGAACTTTTTTGTGCAGCGGACCCCCATCTGAAAATGTTTTGTGCCAGGGACCCCCCAGAAGAGAAGATTTGTGTTAAAAAATGTTAAATTATGAACACGTTTTCAAACACTTTCAAGATTTTTCAAAAATGTTAAAAAATTGCAGATGTACAAGCTCGCTGTGAGATTGTATATCTGCTATTTTAGAATAGCCAACGCTAAAATCTAAAATGACACAGATGCTTTCCCGGTTTTAATGGGTTACTTTGTTGTGTGACGATGTCACACGCCCAAAGTAGCCGACCTGAAAGCTCGCAACGTGTCGCTGCGTCGACACGGTGTGAGCTTTCAGGCCGGCTACTTTCGGCGTGTGACATCGTCATACCGACGGAGCATAAATTAGACATGACACTGCAATGGAGGAACATTTCAAAGGCAGTTGAAGTAGTTTGTGTCAGAGAAGTGAATGCTGAATGTTTGCATGGCACAACGCAAGCTGCCGTATATGCAGTGGTGGAAAAAGTACTCAAATGTTTTACTTAAGTAAAAGTATCAATACTGCAATGTAGAAGTACTCTTTTACAAGTAAAAAGTCCGGAATTTTAAATGTACTTGAGTAAAAGTACAAAAGTATTGGCATCAAAATATACTTAAAGTACCAAAAGTAAAAGTACTAAAATGTTTGAAAATAGCAGATCTACAAGCTCACAACTTGTGAGCTTGTAGATCGGCTATTTTCAAATAGCCTGTGTATGAAATAAGGCTAAAAGGGTTAATGTATGTTTTAGAATATAATCATTTATATCTGCAAAGTAACTAGTAACTAAAGTTTTCAAATAATTGTAGTGGAGTACAAGTACAATATTAACCTCTGAGATGTAGTGGAGTAGAAGTAAAAGTACAAAAGTAAAAGTAAAAATACCTCACAACTGTACTTAAGTACAGTACTTGAGTAAATGTACTTAGTTCTTTACACCACTGTGTATATGTGGGGAGTCGTGACTCTGCTCATGAACAGTAAGTGATTCAAACAAAGTTAATTCTTAATGTTAACCACTTATGCCCTATTTTATACTTTGTTGAAAATAGCTCACAACATGTACAGGTCGCCAGGGACGCCAGGTTGAAAGTGGTTGAACAGAAAGCCAAACATTAGCTGGCTACCAGTTAAACGAAACACAGGAGGGAGGAGGAGAGAGAGACTGCGACAGACTGACGGAAGACAAGCTGAGACGGCGATGGCAGAACAATGAAATGTAGTGTAGGCCCTACAGCATATTACATTGTTCTGCCATCACAGCCAGTGCAGGCCACAAAACACAATGACACAATGAAAGCACAAAATCTCACCCCGAGACACACCGCCCGTCCTTGGAGGGAAGACGGGGAGAGAGAAGGAAGAAGGAGAGACGAGAGAGAAAGGGAGGATAATTATGTTGAAAGCACTAGAACAGGGGTCTTCAACGTTTTCAGACCAAGGACCCCCTAGCTGAGAGAGAAATGAAGCAGGGACCCCCTGGCTCTATATTGTATAAAATTGTGTTTCAGATTCAACTTTTTTTGTTGACGTTTACTGTTCTTTTTCCCTCTACACCTATACCTCTTTGCCAAAAATAGCCGATCTACAAGCTCGTAGATCTGCTATTTTTGGCTAAAGTTCTCCTCAGAAAAGGGATGCGAGGGTTCAAGTGTTAAGGTAAAAAAAAAAAATCATATCACACAAATATTTTGCGGACCCCCTGTAGTAACTCTGAGGACCCTCTAGGGGTCCTGGACCCCCTGTTGAAGACCCATGCACTAGAAGTTTTCACACTCAAATTGACATGTGTGCTGGAGGAGCGGACACTGCAAAATCCTGAGTGTTAATTAAAATCAGATGGACCTGTAAGTGTTCATCAGTGTTCAATTAACAGTCATGATTTTGCATTGTACTGCCAGTACAATGCGCAATCATGGCTGTTAATTGAACACTGAGGAACACTTATTGTGTGTGCGCTACAGTGTCTAGTGCACACACTCTCTCTCCGCGCATGAGTCCGTGCGTGCGTGTGAATGTACTGCATGGGGCATTCCCACATCACTCAACACGTGAATAATGCTGATGTACTGCATCATATAATGACAGTCACTGTACCCGGCAGAGAAGAAGACAGAGCTGCATTTGAAACGGATAAGAGAAATGAAATATGCTAAAACTAAATGAACACAACCTGAAGGCAGAGTCTGGCAAATGAGTCAGCCAATGCCCATTTAATAAATCTCAGTGAATCGTAATAAGGGAAAGTGCGCGGTGTTGTAGAGTGTCTGCATTATACAGTTAGCAAGTGGCCCCTGGGCCTTTATTATCATGGAAACAGTTCATTTCTCATGCTAATCGTGTTAGCGTTGTCAAAGTGACTGGTGTGCTGTGTTAGGGAAGCTGTGGTTATTAGTGCATCTGGCTGCTGCTGCTGGTGTTGTTGTGACATGGGAGGGGGGCACAGGGGCAGGTGAAGTGTGGCAAGCCTGCTGTCCTCTTCTCCACAAAAACTAGGTTGCAGATGTCTGTGACTCCCTGAGCTGGGGAGAGAGAGAGAGAGAGAGAGAGAGACAGATAAACAAATATTTTCCCTCCATTTCTCACTCTCCCCCCCCTCCCCCAGCCTAATTTATATTTCGCCAAATTACTGCATTGCTCGCTGAAACAGATAAACATGACAAATCCTCATCAGTTGAAAGTCTTTAATCTTCGACAGCGACTCGGTCAAATGACGAAGTATAAATTAGGCTTCAGACGCTGCCCAATTGTCCTTCTCTCTGACCTGTCTAGGTCGCATCCCCACATCCAAAAAGATATTTTCTACCCTACCCTTCACATCTTCTCTCAACCATCCCAGCACACCCTTGTTTAGTCACCTCACCTCACATCCGCCCTCCTTAATTCCAGTCACTCTAACATTGATAATTCATGTTCCCGTCTTCACTGTCTGCCGTCTATGTTCCTTCTCCTTGGAGCCCACTTAAAATGTCCTTGTTGCTTTCTCTCATGGCTCACTTTCCTTTCTTCTTATTCTTCCAGGCAAACAAGTTACGCACAAAGACCTTGAAGAACACGTTGAACCCGGTGTGGAATGAAACGCTGGTGTACCATGGCATCACAGCTATTGACATGACAACAAAAACACTCAGGTATTCAATTCCTAATATCACGTGGCATTGCCAGCCACTATCACTAATCCCCAGACTGCCAAATGATCAGTTTATTATGCAGGGGGACAAAATATTCATGACTCCAAATGGCTGGGCTAATGCCAATAACTGTCTACGCTTCCCAGTGGATGTTTCCAGTTAATACATTATCGCTGCGAAGCAAAGGCAGGCCAAATGTTCTGTCAGCAGTGTGCATGTGGTGACTAGCTGCCGAGGTGTTGCTGGCCTGTCCACCCTGCTGAAACTCTGCATAGTCATTGAAGTCGAATGTGTCCAACTTCGGCCAAAAGATACCGATGCGCTCATCTCATCCTTTGTCAGCGAAAGTTGATTCAGAGAGAATGTTTGTTTTGTCCATCTGCAGAATGTTTCCGTTTGCTCAGAGATTATAAGTATTACAGTTCATGGATGTTGTTTTGCTACTGTAACCATCTTGGGGAAACAAACTCACACAGGCAGTTGGACACTCTTGTTGTAGCCTGGGACCAGACGAATCTGCGAGTGCACTCTGCGATTTGGGTCTGGCACCGCTCCATAGAGAATCCATTTCCTGCTCCAGAAGACGTGGGTAACCAATCAGGGCCCAGTATTCGAATATGGGAGACTGTAATTGGTAGTTGGTTGTAGGTCTAACCAATTGCGTTGAGGGCCATTGTTTTGATCCCGCCCCTTGGGACAAAAAACGTCCTCATGGAAGCACCAGACTCATATCCACGCAGTGATATAGTCTAGCTACGCCAGGCTACTCTTGTTGCACTTGCACAAGATCTAAGCCTACATCTAAGCCTCCTCCACAATACATGCACAAATACAGCCAGTCAGGTGTTTGTCATTTGGAATACATGTCAAGGGCAGTCACATGGCCGGAGAGAATGCCCCACTTCTGAATGCATGCGAAATGGACTTTGCATCATGCATATACATGGCATCATGCATATACATGCATATACAGTCTAGATTCTAGCATTGACACATAAACACAATTTAATATACATTCTCTAAAGAGAATGTGTGTGTGTACACACACACACACACACACACACACACACACACACACACACACACACACACACACACACACACACACACACACACACACACACACACACACACAGTAGCTCCATGAAAAGTATCTGCAGCCCCTCACACCAGAGGAAGCCCACCTGACCTCTATCCAAGGAGAAAGGAGACAGCCTGAAGACATGTTGGCATGGAGGCTCGGGGGAACTAAAAGGGGGAGGATCAGAGAGTATGGAGCCGAGAGAGATTGAGAGAGAGAGAAATACAGAGACAGAAAAGCAGACAGTGACAAAAATAGGGAGACAGAGAGAGACTGATGCCAATATGGATTGGAGAGAGCGAGAGGGCGCGAGAGGAGGGAAAGTGTGAATGATGCCATGTGACAGAGAGGTGAGAACTGAGGAAACTACAGTGGCCAAGACTGAGGGAGACAACAGAACAGACGGGAACGGAGATAGAAAGTGGAGTGTTAAGGAGACAGACAGCCGAGACAAAAATGAGGAACTAACTTTACTGAAACCGGGAGTGAATAACAATAAACGCAGTTCGTATAGCATCTTTCTTAAGGCTACAGCAAAACAATAGAGACTACAGAGACTACAAAATTAAAAAGTGTAATATCCATAAAATACATAAAACAGTCAAATCAAGACATGGCTTCAAACAGGTGGAGAGAGAGAAGCCCCAAAACCAGAGGGAGAGAGCTATGTTCTTCACACAATAAAGGAAGAGAGAGTGTTCCAAGTGTGAAAGCAAGAAAGAAAGAAAGCAATTCTGCTCAGGACATCAGCATGTGATCAGACATCACCACCAAACTAAGTCTCTACCAATAAACACTGTTCTCTTTAAACCACAAGTGCAACAGACAGAGAGGAGACTCCGAGAATGGATGGAGAAGGGGGAGATCTCTGGGGAGGTGTTTACCTAGAGGGAGATCCCTGGGGACATGTTTACCTACTAGCTAGTGCCCTTCTGCATCTCGCTCCGCTGCACCCAGCAGGGGACAGAAGGGGGGGGTTTCTGCTTTTTGGTCCCCCAGCATAGTGCACTACAGAGAGGATAGTGCTCTGTCAAGCCTCCCCGTGGATCTGCCTGAAGGCTCAGTCAATGTAGAATTATATAGTGGTTAAACCAAAGACGTTCCACTGGGGGACACAAGCAGGAAGAGTAATGTAGTGTGTGCAATTATTGAGAGAGTACATGAGTTTTTTAAACTGAATTTCCTTGCACGTGTAGGGTCTACTCAAAGCAAAGCTATTCTGTAAGTGCTGTGCTAGAGAGAAAAAAAAACGAATCGATTGCATTAAAAACAGGTTTTCAGCAAAATGGCACTGGCGCTGAACCAGCAACATGGCTTAGACAAGAGAGCATTACTTATTCTTACCTTAACATCTACAGTCTTTTGTTTTGACTCCTTTAAGGGTCATACAGTATTGCGTATCGTAATCACACTGTGATTAAAGACTGATTTATACTTTGTTGTGTGGCCGTGTTGTCCAGGGAGCATGAATGTGATCAGCAAGTTTCATGGCAATCCACCAGCTAGATTTTGAGATGCCTTGTGTGCGAGTGGACATTTTGGCCTACGGGCGGCGCTACAGGAAAGACCATGGGGTCACCAAAATCAGTGGGATCCATCCTCTGGAGCAGCTAATTCCATGGCTAACTATTTTGTGATTAAAAATTATTCAACATTTTTCAAACACTTTCAAGATATTTAATACATGTTAAATGTTATGCGCTGTGAGCTTTTATATCTGCTATTTTTTAATAGCTAACACAAATTTCTAAAATGACACAGATGCCTTCCCAGTTTAAATGGGTTAAATGAAGTCTACCTTAGGGAGAATCCCAGGCTCCATTGCCTAAGGCAAAAACAATGATCCTTTCAGTTTTTTTGTTTTTTTTACCACTTTCAACCTGGTGTTTCTTTTTTTTCAACATTTCTGACATCTTCGCGGTGTGACACTTGTCGTACGATCAAGTATAAAATAGGGCGATTATCAGACTGTCAGTTACTGGTAGAGAGAGGGACCATGTGGAGGTGTTTTGATGAGTCGTGGATATGATGTGGCAAGATAACACTTGTTCACAGTGAAGGTTGTGTAAATGAATACTGGTATGATGTCGGTACCAGGTCCCCACTCTCTCTCTCTGTCACTTTGTTCTATCACTCCCTCTCCCTCTGTTGGGTTGCAGAATACACTCACTCTATCTACCACTGTTGGGAGATAGTGGTGAAAATGATACGTAGCCTGCGAGGTTAGTTCAGGCAGTATACACTCGAGAGGTTACACGCATGCTCATTACTATGTGGCTGTATACAGTGTCATGCAAGATCCATAAGTCATACACTGACGTGGCAATCAGCTGATCAATTGGGTGGGTTATTTAAGCTCACCTAAATCTGCGTTCCTTCCGCTTTGTGTGCTCTGGTTTGTTGTCATGCGGCTGTTTGCTCCCACCGCCACCCCAGCACCACCAGTGGGCTCTGCTATTGGTTCTGTTCCCCATGGGGGGTTGTTATTGTATATCTATCTCCTGCTCTTAATGGTTAATGATGGTTGTCTAATTGTGCTGAGCAGGGAGATAAATGAAGCAGAGCCTGAACGCCAAGATGAAATATTACATCCACACTTTTATTCTCATTCTATAATATTGGTTCAATCTATTCGTTCTATTATATTGGTTCAATCTATTCGTTATCTATAAGTTATCTGACTGAACCTGTGATTGCGGTACTGGATGTTTAAGGTGTGATCTGTAATTGAGAGCTCAGATGTTTTGGATGGATATTTTGGATATCAATTCTACAGTATGTTGGGGTGAAGTAGTCTTGGGGTAGTTTCATTATTGAGCAGAGATGACTCACTTGTACAAAACAGGAAGCACTTATCTGATGATGAAAACAGAATATATTAATACGTATCCTTGTATGACTATTGACTAGTACATGTCATGCTACTTTTTAGTCATAGAATTTCACTACTGACAAAACTGAAATGGCAAACAAGGAATAGCGCATGCTTGAATGCTGAAATGCTCAGAAGTGTTTTGATAATGTAACTTATACAGGGTATCACAGCTGTTAAGGGTTGACCAGATTGCCTGTGGATCTCATTTTAGAAGATATATCTGCAAACAGCATGTTGTTGGACCATGATTGAATGCAAAGCTCTAATGTAAAGCATTTGGCAAGAACCTTCACAGCCACCTAAATCACACCGCAGCCGCACTCACTCACTCACAAGTGTGGGTTATTCTGAGGCATCTGCCAGAGACATCCCATCAGTTATGAGTAAAAGGCTGGAACTAACGTGTCAAACACCCAAATGTCAGAGGAACAGACTGAGATAGAACTGTGTGTGTGTGTGTGTGTGTGTGTGTGTGTGTGTGTGTGTGTGCGTGTGTGCGTGTGTGCGTGCGTGCGTGCGTGCGTGCCTGTGTGCGTGCATGCGTACATTTGTGTGTGTAAAAAAACAAAGAGAGCGAATGAGACATATGGAAAAAAAGACAGAGAAGGGATGGGGACAGAAATGGGTAACAAACAAGTGACAACAACTGTGCGGTGACAGTCCCTCTGGGCACAGCTGAACAGGTGATGGAGAGAGTGCAGCCGCTGTTGAAGAGGGCATCCTGCCAAATCACTATGGTCTGCCATGGAAAGCTGTCAGATTATAAATTACCT
>NC_139939.1:28979864-28992364 GCF_963454915.1 Gymnoscopelus microlampas
TGTTCTCCATGGGGGGTTGTTATTGTATATCTATCTCCCTGGTCTTAATGGTTAATGATGGTTGTCTAATTGTGCTGAGCAGGGAGAAAAATGTAGCAGAGCCTGAACGCCAAGATAAAATATTACATCCACACTTCCACACTTTTATTCTCATTCTATAATATTGGTTCAATCTATTAGTGAGTTATCTGACTGAACTAATAATAGGTATAGATGTCCCTTGGACGGACATGAGGAGGTGGTTTGGTCCACCTCTCCTTTCCATGTGATGTTTCGGTATGCAGAGAGCTTTTGTTTCCCCCGCATCTCCTGACATCATTATATCACCTTATTAATGCTGCTCCCATAGGTGGTCCAATGCAAGTTTTCCTCAGCGGTAACCAAAGTGTTTGCGTCTCCTCTAACTTACTAAATAACAATGCACTTCTATGATGAAGGCACAGCAAACTCTTAAATCTAAATACAACCCCTTTGTGTCGTGTGCCCCACTTTGTGCCCAGATAATGCCCAGGAGACACCCCTGACACAATTGTGCCCTGCGTTCTGCTGCGCCCTGTGTTCTGCTGCGCCCTGCACCATAGATTGTCTAAATAGGGCTCTGAGTCGTGTTAATCAATTATGGATCTGTTACATTTACTTTTATTTCTTATTGAATGTTTGGGGAAAGAAACAACAACAAAAAAACAAAGAAAAACTGTGTGTGTGCAGCTGTTGGAATTGATTACCACAGGAATGACAGATTCTGTGGAGGAGAAACCACATTTTTACCCGTGGGGCAAAAAAAATGATCTCCATATTTCAAATGTTTGTTTTTTCTTAACATCACGTCGTAACAGTGTCGTGCAAAATTTGCAAAAGATAGCCGTTCTAAAATTCTTGCTATTTTTGAAACATTTTGAAAGGGAAAGTGATTAAGTTTGTCTGTGGGTTCAGTTTGAAACAACACAAAAATGTATTAATTAGAGCTTATGACTATTAGCTACTTTGGAAAATAGGTTCTTTTATCTTTTTCTTTTTTTGAACATACAAGGTTTCCACTGACAGCAACGATAGCTTAACCCATTAAAACCGGGCTTGTACATCTGCTATTTTTGAACTTTTTTGAAAAATCTTGAAAGTGTTTGAAAAATGTTGAATAATTTAGATGTTTTTAACACAAATCTTCTCTTCTGGGGCGGTCCCTGGCAAAAACATTTTCAGATGGGGGTCTGTGGCCAAATACATATCATTTTGGCTGCACAAAAAATAACTATTGATTTACATGGCATTTGTATAGATTATGTTTATGTTTATTAAAGGATCCCCATTAGAGACACATGAATGAGCCTCTAGTCTTCCTGGGGCCCTGAACAAAGAAAATACAATACAAATGTACAACTAAAAATACAAATTAAAGTAAAAAATAAAATAAAATAACATTTTAAATTAATACAAAAAGACAAATTAACATTATAAAATCAAATCTAAATGTCCAGTCAAATTCAACAAATACACAAATAACAGTTGGATACTTGAAAAGCTACTAGGCAAGATATCTCTTGATGTGTTTTTTGATCGGATCGGCCTCAGTTCTCAATGTTATGTTGATGTCTCTTTCCCCAGCGTGGACGTATACTGGTGTCACTGTGCTATATCCCAGAGAAGAGCAGCCTAATGGTGGGCATCATACGCTGTGCTCATCTGGCTGCCATGGACTCCAACGGCTACTCTGACCCATTTGTCAAAATGTGAGTAATGTTTGAATTTTTGTGTGTGATAGTTGATGTAGTGAATTGGAGAAGGATTAGGGGACACTTTAACTGCTTACCCTGTCAGGATTCACACCCACGTGTGAACCAAAAAAACAATAAAGTAATAATGGGCACATTTTTATAAGAATCAGGAGGCTGTCCCAAGGACATGATATTTATTGTCGGTTGTTTTTTCCAGTTGTGGAAACAAGCCTTTGTTTTTTTGTATCTCATTCATTTGCTGTCTTTTTAGTTTGTACTTTTAAAAATATGTCACAAAAATATTCAATCAACAAATCAATTACTGAATTCACTCAAATAGATCAAGGGTAGGTCAAGATTAAAATGCTATAATCAGCCACATCTCAGGAATGGAAATATGTAGACCACTCTATGTGGATCAGGAAAACAATATAAAAATTTAAATGGAGAATTATAAATAATGAATACATAAAAAGAGAAGGATTATTCATTATATAATAAAGGCTTTGTAAACTCATGTTGACATACATTTCTTTGTATAAATCAGTGGTTCTCAAAGTAGGGTTCAGGGTTCTTTAAGAAGTTCCAAATGGACTCTTACCATTCTGTAACTCTAAGAGTTATGGCGATCCTTGAAATTAAAACATTTCAGAGCCAGTGGTGTATAAATTGTGTGTGAATTGTGGCTGGAGGCCATCATAGCTCTTTTCTTGATAGTGCTGAAAGCAGAGCCAGAGAATGAATGGCCAATTGGCCATGGACAGGTTTTGGCATCAGTACCCAGTGGGAAAGGTCCAGCTCAGACGGTTTGGTGAAGCATTCGTCGATCAAAACTTAATTGCTCAGACATACATTTCCGGGGAGACTGCTCTTCGCTGCCCTCGGACACGCCAATCACCACCAAGTGGGGCATGAAGCATAAACTTTCGGATGCTGAGGGTGTGTGCTGGCGCAACTTACTGTCCCGTTCAGGGACCTCTTCTCCCTGAGGCTGGGGACGGTGCCACAGCTGTGGAAGACATCATGCCTTGTCTCAAAAAATGCCATCCCTCTGTCCCAAACGACTGTTGCGTTAGAATAGTTGGTGTATATTAGATTATTTTAAGCGTTTTAGAGGCGCAAAAAGGACATTTAAACCAATGGCTTCAGAGCTCTCCTCCACACATCGATTGCACAATTTCAGATCCGAAGTCCTTTATAGTAGGCGATAGATGTGATCTATATTTACAGTACATGGAGAAAACAGTAATGAAGTGTTACAGAGTTTATGCTCCAATGCTTTCATCTTGAATCCTATTTTTCTTTGGGGGGGGGGGGGGGGTGTCTAGTGAACTTCCAGCGGAGGATAAAGAGGTGAAGAAACACACCCTTGATAGAAAGCAGACTCTCTCTCTCTCTCTCTCTCTCTCTCTCTCTCTCTCTCTCTCTCTCTCTCTCTCTCTCTTCATTCTCTCTCTCTCTCTCTCTCTCTCTCTCTCTCTCTCTCTCTTCATTCTCTCTCTCTCTCTCTCTCTCTCTCTCTCTCTCTCTCTCTCTCTCTCTCTCTCTCTCTCTCTCTTTCTCTCTCTCTCTCTCTTTCCGTCTCTCTCTCATTCCGTCTCTTTCTGTTGTCTTAGTTTGCCTGGTTACTGATTGCTTCTGTAGAGGCGCTGGGTGCCTTACCAGTCCATTCTCATGCATAATGTGACAGAGCTCCCTGGCGTGTTAGTCATACATCGATCTAAGCCCCAAAGATTTGCTCTTTTTCAAAATATCATGGCTGTTTTCGAAGCTCAGCTGCTTTCAAGGTACTAATTTCAAGGAATCTCTCTATAGCCTATTCATAACAACAAAGCCCATTTAATTTAGTACTTTGTGTGCAAACTTCCTTGACTTTTGTTTATCTTCAAAAGTTGTAATGCTTCAACAGTGTTTGAGCGTTGCTTCAGTGCATTCTGTATTGAGTTCTGCCGACTAGACTGAATAAAGCTTTTCTTCCAACCCACGGGTTTTACAAGAACCACTGCCAAGGGTATGATAACAGTCCAAACATTTCTCAATAATGAATTTACTTCATAACTGGCTTATTGAACTGTCAGAGCAGTGTTAGCCTCCAGCCGTAACACTGGCCATTTGAGATTCAGGCAAATTTGATACATTTCTCCCTACGTGTGTGTGTGTGTGTGTGTGTGTGTGTGTGTGTGTGTGTGTGTGTGTGTGTGTGTGTGTGTGTGTGTGTGTGTGTGTGTGTGTGTGTGTGTGTGTGTGTGTGTGTGTGTGTGTGTGTGTGTGTGTGTGTGTGTGTGTGTGTGTGTGTGTGTGCGTGCGTGCGTGCGTGCGTGCGTGCGTGCGTGCGTGTGCAAGCACGTTTGTTTGTGTGTGTGCGCGCACATTTGTGTGTGTAACCTATATTTGACTATAGTCACATTGAAATTGAAAACTTCTTTTACTAAATGAGACCAAGCCAAGAGAGAGCAAAAGCAGCTACATACAAAAACAAATATAGCCGCAAGCGACAATGCCCGGGTCCAAGCACAGAAAAAGATTACAATGATGAAGAGGAAAAAAAAAAAAAGTAGATAAAGATAAGATGATGACTTTCAGAAGAAGATGAAGAAACGAAGAAGACAATTTGAGATTTGAACTCACAACCCTGCACGTAGTAACGGAGTATCACTGCTATTGCATTTATCACAAAACAACTTATAAATTAATTGTTTGGAAACCCGGTACCCAAGAATATATTTTGCCACTATACTTTAATTGTCAGAAGCTTTATAAGAACAAATACTGGCATAGAGAAACAAAATAGGTCATACAATATCTGCCATAATCTGCAAGGTAGCCTTATTGGTTTAATGTAGTGCTAAGTTTGAATGCACCACAGCCTGCTCCTCAGGAGCAATTAGGGGTTCAGTGCTGTTAACAGTCCTCATTGTCCACTCTCAGTGAAGCATGACACAATTATGGTTTTCCTTTTCTTCTTTTTCTCTCTCTTGTCTTCACTGGAGACTCTGCATATCTGTCATTTATACCAACTGCACTCCACATGTTGGCCCAAAGAACGTAGCTCAGAGTTTTGTTGGCGTTGGTTTATAATAATAATAATAATTTGATCATCTTAGAGAATATTCGTTCAAATGTGCATATTAGGCGCATACTTAATTTAGAGATTTCTTCAAGCAATGCTGTCAGCTGATGTCTGTTGGACCTGGGCTGACCAGAACCCTCTCTTCTTCCTTGCTCTGTTGAATATCCACAGAGCTTAAAGTTGTCACATGAATCACCCAGTGTATGATCACTATGTGCACCTTTGAATTAGTTACTCACTGTGGAGAAGTTCAAATTCCAAAGCATGTCTCATAATGACTCTTTATATATCACAAACTTGACAAATAATCATAATAATAACAAATAATATAATAATTATGAATAACCATCCAAGTTTAATTTACAACTTAGCCGTTCACATCAAGGGCTGAATAGAAAAAAGGCAAGTAGATACTTGATACAGAACGTTTTAATTTAAGTAAAAATGTAGAATAATTGATTATAGTAACTTTTGAAATATCAGCAACAACACTTCATTCCTAAGTTCTAGGAGACTTTGTAGTATAGGCTACTCTATAATAATCTATCTAGAGTAGAGTAGAATAATCTATTCCAGAAGTCCAGGATTAAATATATTGTATCCAGGAAAAAGTATTGTCTTAGAGTTCCTGTTGAAAATCGTCTGTAATAAAAATCTAACAGTCTGTATTCCTTGAGCATTTTTGAGCATTACTTTTGAAATACAGTGTGCAAAAAGTACAGTGGTAAAGTTATACAATAATTCTAAAAGGATAATACAAAATACCCTGGGGACTTGTTTCCTATGTATTCAATTCATCAAGACTAAAGACATAAAAAGAGACAATACTATTCAACAAATCCTACTCGGAGCAACAAAAGAAAGCATATTTACAGAAAAACAGTGTGTGTGTTGGAGGGGGGGGGGGGCGCATTTCTAGTGGCAAGTTAGAAGACTTGTTTAGGTCAAGTTGAAAATTGCAGAGCAGGTGCTCTTTGATGGCAGTTTTGAAGGAGGGTAGGGAGTCGCACTTTGTGATGGCTGTTGTTAGGGCATTCCACATTTTGGTGGCATAACAGTAGAATGAATTCATCCCCATGTTTATGCCGAATCTGGGGGGAACAAGATCAGTGGAGCTCCCTCTGGTGTTGGGTCCGTGGGCGTTTCTCACTCTAGTGAAGTAGTTTGACAGGTACATGGGCACTGGTCCCTTGAGTATCTTGAAAAAAATAGGCCCATTGCAAGTTGCTGTACTCTGTCCTTTTCCCTGAGCCATCCCACCCTAGCAATAATGAACTGGGGTTAGATGAGTCCTAGCTGTGAGGTCTAGTAGTAGTCTGATTAGTTTGTTTTGAGAGGTTACCCCATCAAAAAGCTGCCCATCTCTGCAAAGGCCAAACTCCCATAATAAGAGTAAGATCATCTTAAAGGTCCTGTGGAGACTTTGGTAAGAAAGGTTCTCTGTTAATAAACTCACCACATCCCCGTGAAATCTCAGGGTTTTTTGAAAAATCCTCATAGCGTCATGTAGAATGTCCAAAAAAGCATGTTCCAGTAGAAAATGTTCTGTCTTCTATTGTTCCACATTCGATTGTTATAGGGCCCAGGCAAAGAGGACGAGATAGCCAATGAATAGGAAAGGAAATGGTGTGATTTTCACAGTGTATATGATTGGATATTCTACATGTGTTTGATAAGGGCTATTTGTCCACTGTGCATACTCAAGGTCAATCATACATTATACACTATGTATTTCCAGACGTCCTGTCAGGATGTAGCAGAGAGTACGTGGTAGGAATGTCTTCTTATCATGATATATTTGCTAGCGGTGAGGAAACGAGAGGGACAGGGACGTATCTCAGAACAGCTCAGGGTATAAATACCATAACCCTCTCTTTTCCAGCAGACTGTGTTGAAGATATCGTCTTGGTTTAATTAGCGCAAACTGGAGTGAAGAGACCAGGTCCAAACAATAGCAGTTCTGTGAACCTCCATGTGTCAGACGTGGAGCAGGGAGTAAAATTGCTTTTCGCAGGCATCCTCTTGCTTCTCATGAGAGCACATCTGCATGCGTCACCCAAACATGCAACGCTCATAACCCCATTGTGTGGGTCTTATCTCTTTTTAAGGCCCATGTAGGCTCATGTATACATTTAGCTTTAGCCATTTCAACAAGTGCCATGTTGTCAGACATTTCAACACAAAGCCTAGTAATAAATATGGATTTGAGGAGAAAGCTTGCAGACTTATCAAAAATCCTAGCCATCCCAACCACAGACTGTTTCAGATGCTGCCATGTGACAAGTGGCTTCGTAGCCACAGAACCGTTTACTTTGGTAACAGTAAAGAAAAGGAATCCTAACAGATTTCAGCTTCACTACTTACCTAATAACAACAGCAGTACACAACATGTCAATAACAAAAATAACAAAAAAATGTAAAAGGTAATACAATGTTTAAAAACCAGAACATAATCCATTATTCACCTTTTTACATCTTATAAAGCGATAAGGTATTCAAGTTTCAGTTTAGCCTGTAACTCATTCCATGACCATGGAAACAAGTTCATCTTGCCTACCTCAGTTCCGACACATGGTACCATACAGTGCAACCACTTTTTTTGGATTTTGACTACCTTGCAATATTAACAACTTTGACTGCTTGTATATGCACATTTTACCAACTTTTAACTTTAGCTAGAGGTCACCTACGTCGCACCGCCGATCCGACTGATATGCCCATATATGGAGATCTCTGTATCTACGTATCAGTCCTCGTCCCTTTTATGCCCATATATGGAGATCTCTGTAACTGTCAGTCCTTATCCTTTTTATATATGGAGATCCCTGATGCCCCATTTGTGCCCATATTTGGAGCTGACTGATTTGTCTGTGCCTGATGCCATGACAACACATTGAGGTTAGACAACACACTCCATATTTGGGCATAGCTGCATTAGCCCACATTGGCCCACCCACCCATTTTAATTTAGGATAGATAGAAATATACAGGTGTTGCACCCTCGAGTAGGGGACTGTATCACTGGCATAGAAATGATAACAACAATGTTCAATATATGGTCATATTGAACAGCTGAGTGAATCTGATATAATGTTGTTGTTGTTGCTGTTGTTTTTACAGTTTGTGACTGTTAAGAAATATGACTCTGGAATCACTCCACTGCACAATCACCAACACCAGATTGCATATCAGATAGTATGTTGTATGAGGCAAAATTATGTTTCAATTCAGATAATGGCTCCATGGTTTTGAGATTGGTCACTAGTTATGTGATACACACATTTACACCGAAGTCTGACATAATTTACGCATCCTACCTGGGTCACGCCCCCCCCCCCCCCCCTCATTCTGAATTCCCATTGACGTCTTTAATGTCGCGTCAAATAAGAACTGTGTTCCAAAAATAAACAAATGATCCCGGCGAATTGACTCATATATATGAAGCATCAACTGACAGTGAGAAAACACTAATGTTACTTCTGCCGAATTAGTTACATTTTCGCCAGAAACAGACTGTATCAAATATAAGTGACTGACTATCATAACGATACAGAGCCACCTCCCTGACGATATCGCGAGACAGTTTGTTTATTTTTGGCCACAATTCTTATATGAGACGATTCTAAGATGACCCAATGTTATTCTCTGTAGAGAAATTACTTCCGCAACCCAGGGGATGAACGAGTGACGCCAGGACTTCGCTACTCTATTGGCTCAGTTATGACCATTATTACTGCAGTTTTTAATAAGAGTGCTTCTAGTCCATCAGGACAGACAGGCCTCTTGCTTGTAAAGCCTCCAGCACTTCTGACTAGAACATGAAAAGGGAGACGGGCCTACAGTATCATATAGTATATATATCTCAGTTCACATTGTTTCGACGGCTCGAGCAAATCGCTGCTAGCAGATGCACCAGCAGCCCATGGTCTTGCAGATCCAGACCAACGAACCGGCACACAACAACAATCCAAAATGTGTTTTCTTTTTTCTTTTTTCTCATGCAGATTACTACATGATCTGTATGACAAATTTACATTTGTATTTATTACTTGAAAATAAGATAATGAATAGAACAGTTTCCCTATACTTGCTATTAATTTGCGTAGGTCAGGGTGCCGTCAGGTTAGCTTTTTAATGTTAGTGCTTGAAAATACGTAGATTCTACTCTTATGGGCATTCCAAATGTTTTCCTTCATGTATTCATGTATTCTTTTCTCATCTGCCCCCACTGGTCTGGAAGCCATTCATCGCATTACACCATGTCAGCCTCAGCAGCTTCCCCCTGCAGCATCTTAAACGCTGTTTGCTCTTTTTAAATTGCTCAAAACGGCCTATTTCAAACTTTGAAATCACCTCCCTGGCTCACTGCCAGTTCCTCTGCCTCTTCCCTCGCTGTGGCCCGCGCTAAGGGACATTATGTGACCAGGCATTATCAATCCACTTGACGAGGGCGGCCTCAACCACAGATGCTTTCCCTGTATGTGTGTGCACAACTGTGTGTGTACAGCTGGTGTAAAGTTTAAACGTGTTTGTGTGTGTGTTTCAGGTCAATAGATGGCCAAGAAGGCACAATCTACTAAATTGAATGGTGACGTAGTAATGGTACCTGTCCTCTACGAGTACAAATACTCATTGCCTATGGCGTATGTCCCTGAAGTCATGGCAAAGGTAGCGCACGCACGCACCCACTTACGCAACCAGGCATTATCAATCCACTTGACGAGGGCGGCCTCAACCACAGATGCTTTCCTTGTGCACAATCGTTTTCTGCCTCCATCACTAGCCATCATTGTTTCTTGTTGTTTGAGTAGACTACACAATAAAGAACACCAAGTTTCACTGCCGCAACTGTTTTTGGCACTTTGTCATAAGCTTAGAGTAGAGCACATTTTTCATAGAGAGAAAACAACTTTTGTTGTCCACACACCTGCGAGGCAAAGTTTCACGACCTTTTATTATTATTATTATTATGATGATTATTATTATGATGATTATTATTATTATTATTATTATTATTATTATTATTACCATAGTTTTATTATTTCTTTCCCCATAGCCTCATGTATGAAAGACCCAAATGAACATTTTAAGCCTTACTACTTCATTACTTACTTCATTAATCCGTCAGTGATGACGATGGGTTGCGCCCTCAGGCGCAACCCATCGTCATCACTGACGGACGGATGCCTATGAATGAACTTCATTACTATAAGCAAATTATTTAAACAACATTTAATAGGAATAATTCTATTCCAAGCTTTTTGATCCCTGTAATCATTGTATCACTGTAATCACTGTGTATACAGTGATCACTACAAGCGGTTTCCACTGTTTATAGTCTTAGTGGCTGAGTTATTAATTCTTGCATGTTAGCAGGGGCCTTCTGGGAGGATGGGGCCGTTTCAACTGAAACAGGTGAAACACATGTGTACATGGCCACAATGCAATTAAATGCAGGCCATGTGTGAAAGCGCCATTCTGAAAGACAGTATTGTATGAACGCTAAGCATATGCAGGTGCTTGCTGTATGGAGGTCAGCACCTGTATGCACCTGTATGCAGGTCAGCAATAAAGTTAATCCTTAATTCTTTCTTGATTCATCTGAACATCTGATACACCCTGGTGCAAAGTGTGTTATAGTCACAGGCCTCAAAACCAATTTGGTTACTTTTTAAAAGGACATGTTAGATATTCAATTAACATTTTGATGTTTGTTTGTTATTTTAGATTTTGAGTTTACTGGACACTTAATCCAAAATGTTAAAACATCAATATTTATTTGAGACAACATACAGCTGTCAAATATTTCCTGCTGACTAAACAGGCTTTCGTCTTTCATTCTGGCACCCTCTCTGTGTGTGTGTGTGTGTGTGTGTGTGTGTGTGTGTGTGTGTGTGTGTGTGTGTGTGTGTGTGTGTGTGTGTGTGTGTGTGTGTGTGTGTGTGTGTGTGTGTGTGTGTGCGTGCGTGCGTGCGTGCGTGCGTGCGTGCGTGCGTGCGTGCGTGCGTGCGCAAAACCTGAGTTTGCGAAGTAAGCAGTTATTATTAGCTCTGCTGTTGGAACATTATATATCCAACATGTCTATCCAGCTGTACTTTACCACGTTCCTTTCTGCCTCTATCATGCAGTTTATTTTCTGCTCTCCTCCCTTGGCGGCTCTGTCCGTTATGAGTCATTTTAGCTCCCCATGCCTTTTTTTAATTGCACCTTCACTATCCATCCTCTTTCACTGGGAGGTGCCTTGTACCACACATAATACGCCCCCCACCCACCCTCTCATTCTCCCTTCTCTTCCTCTTTCTCTCCCACTTTATCAAGTCCCCCTCCCGTCCTGTCGCCTACACCCCCCCCCCCCCACCCCTAAATCACTCATTCCTATCCTGGTGAGGCAGCCCCAAGGCAAGCACAGAATCAACTGTCCTGGTAAGGATTTGTCACTGCTCTGAGGGGGTGAAGTTGGGGGAGTGAGATATCTCTCCCTGCCGGAACATCTTGACGTGGAATTTATGCTGATGATGACAGTCATTGCCCTCTGGGAAACCTTCTGTCGCCTCATTGCTAGAGTGCATGCTGCTATCTCATTGTCAAAATAATAGCATGGCATTTCTCACTCCCCTCGCTTGATACAAAGTCATATTTCTCTCAAGTTTTCTCAGAGGGAGAAATGTTCTCTCATTCTGTATTTTTGTATTGCTGCTGTTTGGGCATTCTGGTGAGTTTGTGTGTCAAGTTACTGTAAATACAAAGTCCACTAAATCTCAGAGGCAAATATTGTACTCCACTACAATTATTTGAAAACTTTAGTTACTTTTTACTTTGTAGATTTGAATTATTATTACAAAACATACATTAACATCTTCAGCCCTATTTAATCTTTGGCTATTTGAAAATAGCCGATGTCCGAGCTCAATTTTATACCTTGTGAAACGAGACATTCTGCATAATGAGTACTTTTACTTTTGGTACTTTAAATATATTTTCATGCTATTACTTTTGTACTTTTACTTTTTCCAAGAATCCACGCATTTGCATTGACAAAGCATTGGCAGATTCCGCCCCAGAGTGTAAAATAAAAGTGCGGTGGGACCGTGCCCTAACAGAGTGTTTCTACATTGCAGTATTGATACTTTTACTTAAGTAAACAAATGGAGTACTTTTCCCACCCCTGTTAGTTAGTGCCTAGATCTAACAAGAAGTAATTGCAGTTTGGGAGCTGTCTGAGAGGATTGAAGACCTTTGGCTCTTTCTCAAGCTATGGGCAACAGCCATAGTGCATCATATCTAAATCATTACGTTGTGTGTATTTTACTGTTGATTAACAAGTTGACTCTTGTACTTGCTCTGCCCTTTTCCTCCCTCTACTACCCCAAATCTCTTCACGGGAAGTAGCAGATCTACAACTCACAACGTATTGCGTCGCGACTTGCGACGTGTGGTAGATCAGCTATTTTCAGCGAATGTTCCCCCTAGAATAGGGATGCTAGTGTTCAAGTGGTTAACTGTCTCTTGTCGTTCTTTGTTTTTCAGTAACCTGGGGCCTGAAATGGGGAAAAAGTCCAAGTACAAGACCACAGTAAAGAAAAAGACTCTCAACCCAGAGTTCAATGAGGTACGTCCCACCCTAAGTCTCTACAGCAGGGGTCTTCAACAGCGGGTCCGGGACCCCTAGGGGGTCCTCAGAGCTACTACAGGGGGTCCGCCAAATATTTGTTCATAGG